>NC_042975.1:36208417-36325917 GCF_901001165.1 Salmo trutta
GTTTCCTCCCCTCTGTTCTCTCCTCTCTGTTCTCTCCTCTCTGTTCTCTCCTCTCTGTTCTCTCCTCTCTGTTTCCTCCCCTCTGATCTCTCCCTCTCCACCTTCCACTTTGTTATTGTCAGAGTTTCACTTCACATCACAGCATTGGAGACGTTTATTGTTATCTGTTGTAATATCCATGATAATGAAGGTATTGATGTAATAAATTCACCTAAACACACAAATAGACAAATACATGTATACACACAATATATATATATATATATATATATATATATATATACTGCTAAAAAAAATAAAGGGAACACTTAAACAACACAATGTAACTCCAAGTCAATCACACTTCTGTGAAATCAAACTGTCCACTTAGGAAGCAACACTGATTGACAATAAATGTCACATGCTGTTGTGCAAATGGAATAGACAACAGGTGGAAATTATAGGCAATTAGCAAGACACCCCCAATAAAGGAGTGGTTCTGCAGGTGGTGACCACAGACCACTTCTCAGTTCTTATGCTTCCTGGCTGATGTTTTGGTCACTTTTGAATGCTGGCGGTGCTTTCACTCTAGTGGTAGCATGAGACGGAGTCTACAACACACCCAAGTGGCTCAGGTAGTGCAGCTCATCCAGGATGGCACATCAATGCGAGCTGTGGCAAGAAGGTTTGCTGTGTCTGTCAGCGTAGTGTCCAGATTATGGAGGCGCTACCAGGAGACAGGCCAGTACATCAGGAGCTTACAGCCCAACACCGTGCAGGACGTTTGGCATTTGCCAGAGAACACCAAGATTGGCAAATTCGCCACTGGTGCCCTGTGCTCTTCACAGATGAAAGCAGGTTCACACTGAGCACATGTGACAGACGTGACAGTCTGGAGACGCCGTGGAGAACGTTCTGCTGCCTGCAACATCCTCCAGCATGACCGGTTTGGCAGTGGGTCAGTCATGGTGTGGGGTGGCATTTCTTTGGAGGGACGCACAGCCCTCCATGTGCTCGCCAGAGGTAGCCTGACTGCCATTAGGTACCGAGATGAGATCCTCAGACCCCTTGTGAGACCATATGCTGGTGCGGTTGGCCCTGGGTTCCTCCTAATGCAAGACAATGCTAGACCTCATGTGGCTGGAGTGTGTCAGCAGTTCCTGCAAGAGGAAGGCATTGATGCTATGGACTGGCCCGCCCGTTCCCCAGACCTGAATCCAATTGAGCACATCTGGGGGGACATGTCTCGCTCCATCCACCAACGCCACGTTGCACCACAGACTGTCCAGGAGTTGGCGGATGCTTTAGTCCAGGTCTGGGAGGAGATCCCTCAGGAGACCATCCGCCACCTCATCAGGAGCATGCCCAGGCGTTGTAGGGAGGTCATACAGGCACGTGGAGGCCACACACTACTGAGCCTCATTTTGACTTGTTTTAAGGACATTACATCAAAGTTGGATCAGCCTGTAGTGTGGTTTTCCACTTTAATTTTGAGTGTGACTCCAAATCCAGACCTCCATGGGTTGATAAATTGGATTTCCATTGATTATTTTTGTGTGATTTTGTTGTCAGCATATTGAACTATGTATAGAAAAAACTATTTAATAAGATTATTTCATTCATTCAGATCTAGGATGTGTTATTTTAGTGTTCCCTTTATTTTTTTGAGCAGTGTATATATATATATATATATATATATATATATATATATATATATATATATATATAAAAGTTTGTGGATTTGGCTATTTCAGCCACACCCATTGCCGACTGGTGTATAAAATCGATCACACAGCCATGCAATCTCCAAAGACAAACAATGGCCTGTCTGAAGAGCTCAGTGACTTTCAACGTGACACAGTCATAGGATGCCACCTTTCCAAGTCAGTTCGTCAAATTTTTGCCCTGCAAATTTCTGCCCTGCAACTGTGAGTGCTGTTATTGTCAAGTGGAAACATCTAGGATCAACAATGGCTCAGTCACAAAGTGGTAGGCCACACAAGCTTACAGAACTGGACCGCCAAGTGCTGAAACGCATAGCGAGTAAAAATCGTCTTTCCTCAGTAGCAACACTCACTAACGAGTTCCAAACTGCCTCTGGAAGTAAACGTCAGCAAAATAACTGGTCGGGAGTTTCATGAAATGGGTTTTCATGTCAGAACAGCTGCACACAAGCCTACAATGCCAAGCGTCAGCTGGAGTGGTGTAAAGCTCGCCGCCACTGGACTCCGGAGCAGTTCTCTGGAGTGATGAATTACTCTTCACCATTGGGCAGTCCAACAGACAAATCTGGGTTTGGCAGGTGCCAGGAGAACGCTACCTGCCCCAATGCATAGTGCCAACTGTAAAGTTTGGTGGAGGAGGAATAATGGTTTGGGGGATGTTTTTCATGGTTCGGGCTAGGCCCCTTAGTTCCAGTGAAGGGAAATCTTAATGCTTCAGCATACAATGACATTTTAGACAATTCTGTGCTTCCAACATTGTGGCAACAGTTTGGGGAAGGCCCTTTCCTGTTTTAGCATGACAATGCCCCTGTGCACAAAGTGAGGTCCATACAGAAATGGTTCGTCGAGATCTGTGTACAAGAACTTGACTGGCCTGAACAGAGCCCCGACCTCAACCCCATCGAACACCTTTGGGATTAATTGGAACGCAGACTGTGAGCCCACCATCGATGCCCGACCTCACTAATGCTCTTGTGGCTGATTGGAATCAAGACCCCGCAGAAATGTTCCAACATCTAGTGGAAAACCTTCCCAGAAGAGTGGAGGCTGTTATAGCAGCAAGCAGGGGGACCAACACCATATTAATGCCCATGATTTTGGAATGAGATGTTCGACGAGCAGGTGTCCACATACTTTTGGTCATGTAGTGTATATAACAAAAACAACAAATGAACACACTAACATGTGTGCAGACAGCGCGCACACACACACACACACACACACACACACACACACACACACACACACACACACACACACACACACACACACACACACACACACAAACAAACACACACACATCAAATCAAATCAAATGTATTTATATAGCCCTTCTTACATCAGCTAACACATGAGGTTAGTGAAGATGAATGTGGGGATATTGACATCCAGCATCTCTAATTGTAGGGATATTGGGAGAAATTGTAGAAATATACCCAACAGAAAGGAAAGTACAGTAAACATACTGTAGAAGTTGGAAAATGTAAAAGGCTCTTTGGCATGTCAGAAAAAGCCACAACGGATGTAAATCAGGACAACGATACAGAAACAGAAAAAAAGAAAAGAACATCAATGGAGTCAATCAATGTAGATGGCGGGATAGATCCAGAAAGATGGATGGAGAGAAACAAGGTTGGGGAGGGAGTGGTGAAGGCGGAGAGAGGGAAAGAGAGGGAAGATGTAGGAAGAGAGCAAAGGAGTGTGAGAGAGAACGAGATGGAGGAGAGGCGAGATAGAAGAGAGAGAAAGATGAAGAGAGAAAAAGTAAAAGAGAGGGAGGGATGGCTGAAGAGAGTTGGAGTAGGGGTGAGTCAGCGATCCAGAACAGTAAGCAGGCAGACAGCAGACAGGAGTTAGAGTTAGGTCAGGTGCAAAGACACACACACACACACACACACACACACACACACAATGTATGCATTGTAAATTGCCGGCATTTGGACACATTTATTCACAAACTTACACACAAACACCCTTACAGAGGGGACTTCATTACAGACAAATAATAACATAAGACTTAACTTATTTTACCACAGTCCTCCCGTACACACCCCTCCCTATCCCCTGGCCCTTCCCTCTCCCCTGACCCCTCCCTATCCCCTGGTCCTTCCCTCTCCCCTGACCCCTCCCTGTCCCCTGGCCCTTCCCTGTCCCCTGGCCCTTCCCTGTCCCCTGGCCCTTCCCTCTCCCCTGACCCCTCCCTGACCCCTGGTCTTTCCCTGTCCCCTGTCCCCTGGCCCTTCCCTGTCCCCTGACCCCGCCCTGTCCCCTGGCCCTTCCCTGTCCCCTGGCCCTTCCCTGTCCCCTGGCCCTTCCCTGTCCCCTGGCCCCTCCCTGTCCCCTGACCTCTCCCTATCCCTGGCCCTTCCCTGTCTCCTGGCCCCTCCCTTTCCCCTGACCCCTCCCTGTCCCCTGGCCCCTCCCTGTCCCCTGACCCCTCCCTATCCCTTGGCCCTTCCCTGTCCCCTGGCCCCTCCCTGTCCCCTGACCCCTCCCTGTGCCCTGGCCCCTCCCTTCCCTTGGCCCCTCCCATCCCATCTATTTCCCGTGTTGTCCTACCTGGGATGATGGAAACGGTGTCTCTCTCCCAGGACACCACGCTGACGTACTCCTGCACGGCGGTGGGAATGAGGCACTTGAACACGGCCACGTTTCCCCGCATGGAGCGCTGGTCTGCCACACGCACAGTGTACGGCTCCCTGAACACTATCATACAGAGAGAGACCAAGTGTCAAGGAGGTATTTTATTCAGATGACAGTGTTTTCCATAAGTGCTGGCCGATAACATACTCATTGTCAGCCGGCACTTTTTCCACTTCATTAATTCCCTTTAAAAGTCTAAGCCTTTAAGATGGTCATACCATGGATCATTTAGCTATTTGATTCTGAATTTTAGGACCCCTTTAGGTATAAAAACATTTTTTTCATAAGGAATTAGGTTTTGAAGTGTCTGTCCTATATCTAGGAGATATAAGAAATCTCAGGAAATATTTTTGTTTTTTTGGACACAAAACTACATCTATCATTCTATTCATTTGTATGGGTTACCTTCAGACTAGTCCCGGGACACTTGTGGGGGTCATATTAGTTTGTAGGCCAAACCGTTCGCACGCTACCAACGTTTTTGTGAGAAGACTGATTTTGCGGGATGTCTCACGGTCTGCCAAACATCGCTGTAGCTCGGCCACCTTCCACCGCACATTCTGAAAGCTGACATAGGAGGATGCGGTGGATTGAGACGCAGACCATGGAAAAACTGATCTCTCTAGCTTAAACTGACGGATTTTGATGGGGATTTTTTTATTATGTTTCTTAGATTGGTGCACGGGTGCGTCAATAGACTCTTAATTATTAACTAGGCTTTTTTACATCAAAAAGTTTTAATTCACTTGTCAGAAAAGCCTGTATACCATTCTCCCACTAGAATGAACTATATGCATCTTCTAGTGATCTATTGACAGGACAGGCACCTGTCAGTCACAAAGCCAGCACTCTCCGCAGTGTCAGCAGAAAGCGGATGTTTCTGGTTTTCAGGGATAGAGTATTTTCAACCTAACTTCCATTTCCCCTGAAAAACAGATGTGGGGACTGCGCTCTGGTTCTTTTTACGCTATGACGCTAGGTTACAAAGCGAGAGATGACAGCGACACACTGCCGGTCTGTCAGTCTGCTGTCGGTCCTCTCAGAACCTGTTCTATTTTTGTGTGCTGTGGTTGGTTGCAGTCAAATTTCTTTTCATGGAGGAGGGAGAGCATGAGCATGGCCTCCTTTGAGTGAATGTACAATGGTAACAATGAATTGAAATGAAATCCACTTCATTATTGTTTTGTGGCGGAATCATTTATTTTCTTTTGCGTATTTCATAGGCCTATACAGCCACGGAGTCGACTAGTTTATTATTAAAGGTGTCAAACTGACTGAATAAAGTCAATCTCCTAGATCCCTTTGCTATAAATCCTATAATGTAGTGATATGTTCATGGTATCACATCAGGAGTAAACCAAAGATCTTGTTTGTGTTTTCTTAGGTTTCGAAGTCCATGTCGAGACCAGTGACCGTTAAAGTGACTTGTCAGCGTAGCCTAGTGATGGGTTGTTCCCGGACTAACAGTGACCGTTAAAGTGACTTGTCAGCGTAGCCTAGTGATGGGTTGTTCCCGGACTAACAGTGACCGTTAAAGTGACTTGTCAGCGTAGCCTAGTGATGGGTTGTTCCCGGACTAACAGTGACCGTTAAAGTGACTTGTCAGCGTAGCCTAGTGATGGGTTGTTTCCCGGACTAACAGTGACCGTTAAAGTGACTTGTACAGCGTAGCCTAGTGATGGGTTGTTCCCGGACTAACAGTGACCGTTAAAGTGACTTGTCCAGCGTAGCCTAGTGATGGGTTGTTCCCCGGACTAACAGTGACCGTTAAAGTGACTTGTCAGCGTAGCTAGTGATGGGTTGTTCCCGGACTAACAGTGACCGTTAAAGTGACTTGTCAGCGTAGCCTAGTGATGGGTTGTTCCCGGACTAACAGTGACCGTTAAAGTGACTTGTCAGCGTAGCCTAGTGATGGGTTGTTCCCGGACTAACAGTGACCGTTAAAGTGACTTGTCAGCGTAGCCTAGTGATGGGCTGTTCCCGGACTAACAGTGACCGTTTAAAGTGACTTGTCAGCGTAGCCTAGTGATGGGTTGTTCCCGGACTAACAGTGACCGTTAAAGTGACTTGTCAGCGTAGCCTAGTGATGGGTTGTTCCCGGACTAACAGTGACCGTTAAAGTGACTTGTCAGCGTAGCCTAGTGATGGGTTGTTCCCGGACTAACAGTGACCGTTAAAGTGACTTGTCAGCGTAGCCTAGTGATGGGTTGTTCCGGACTAACAGTGACCGTTAAAGTGACTTGTCAGCGTAGCCTAGTGATGGGTTGTTCCCGGACTAACAGTGACCGTTAAAGTGACTTGTCAGCGTAGCCTAGTGATGGGTTGTTCCCGGACTAACAGTGACCGTTAAAGTGACTTGTCAGCGTAGCCTAGTGATGGGTTGTTCCCGGACTAACAGTGACCGTTAAAGTGACTTGTCAGCGTAGCCTAGTGATGGGTTGTTCCCGGACTAACAGGGCCGTTAAAGTGACTTGTCAGCGTAGCCTAGTGATGGGTTGTTCCCGGACTAACAGTGACCGTTAAAGTGACTTGTCAGCGTAGCCTAGTGATGGGTTGTTCCCGGACTAACAGTGACCGTTAAAGTGACTTGTCAGCGTAGCCTAGTGATGGGTTGTTCCCGGACTAACAGTGACCGTTAAAGTGACTTGTCAGCGTAGCCTAGTGATGGGTTGTTCCCGGACTAACAGTGACCGTTAAAGTGACTTGTCAGCGTAGCCTAGTGATGGGTTGTTCCCGGACTAACAGTGACCGTTAAAGTGACTTGTCAGCGTAGCCTAGTGATGGGTTGTTCCGGACTAACAGTGACCGTTAAAGTGACTGTCCAGCGTAGCCTAGTGATGGGTGTTCCCGGACTAACAGTGACCGTTAAAGTGACTTGTCAGCGTAGCCTAGTGATGGGTTGTTCCCGGACTAACAGTGACCGTTAAGTGACTTGTCAGCGTAGCCTAGTGATGGGTTGTTCCCGGACCTACAGTGACCGTTAAAGTGACTTGTCAGCGTAGCCTAGTGATGGGTTGTTCCCGGACTAACAGTGACCGTTAAAGTGACTTGTCAGCGTAGCCTAGTGATGGGTTGTTCCCGGACTAACAGTGACCGTTAAAGTGACTTGTCAGCGTAGCCTAGTGATGGGTTGTTCCCGGACTAACAGTGACCGTTAAAGTGACTTGTCAGCGTAGCCTAGTGATGGGTTGTTCCCGGACTAACAGTGACCGTTAAAGTGACTTGTCAGCGTAGCCTAGTGATGGGTTGTTCCCGGACTAACAGTGACCGTTTAAGTGACTTGTAGCGTAGCCTAGTGATGGGTTGTTCCCGGACTAACAGTGGACCGTTAAGTGACTTGTCAGCGGTAGCCTAGTGATGGGTTTGTTCCCGGACTAACACTGACCGTTAAAGTGACTTGTCAGCGTAGCCTAGTGATGGGGTTGTTCCCGGACTAACAGTGACCGTTAAAGTGACTTGTCAGCGTAGCCTAGTGATGGGTTGTTCCCGGACTAACAGTGACCGTTAAAGGTGACTTGTCAGCGTAGCCTAGTGATGGGGTTGTTCCCGGACTAACAGTGACCGTTAAAGTGACTTGTCAGCGTAGCCCTAGGATGGGTTGTTCCCCGGACTAACAGTGACCGTTAAAGTGACTTGTCAGCGTAGCCAGTGAGGGTTGTTCCCGGACTAAACAGTGACCGTTAAGTGACTTGTCAGCGTAGCCTAGTGATGGGTTGTTCCCGGACTAACAGTGACCGGGTTAAAGTGACTTGTCAGCGTAGCCTAGTGATGGGTTGTTCCCGGACTAACAGTGACCGTTAAAGTGACTTGTCAGCGTAGCCTAGTGATGGGTTGTTCCCGGACTAACAGTGACCGTTAAAGTGACTTGTCAGCGTAGCCTAGTGATGGGTTGTTCCCGGACTAACAGTGACCGTTAAAGTGACTTGTCAGCGTAGCCTAGTGATGGGTTGTTCCCGGACTAACAGTGACCGTTAAAGTGACTTGTCAGCGTAGCCTAGTGATGGGTTGTTCCCGGACTAACAGTGACCGTTAAAGTGACTTGTCAGCGTAGCCTAGTGATGGGTTGTTCCCGGACTAACAGTGACCGTTAAAGTGACTTGTCAGCGTAGCCTAGTGATGGGTTGTTCCCGGACTAACAGTGACCGTTAAAGTGACTTGTCAGCGTAGCCTAGTGATGGGTTGTTCCCGGACTAACAGTGACCGTTAAAGTGACTTGTCAGCGTAGCCTAGTGATGGGTTGTTCCCGGACTAACAGCTGTTTTGTAGTAAAAAAGAAAGAGGACGATAAGTGTTTCCAATGATGACATCATCGGTGTGCATCGTGTGATTTTAACCAATTATTAGTAGGCATTGCCTTCTAATTGGTTGATGATGTCATTGGAAACACTTATCTTCCTCTATATTTTTTACAACAAAGCAGAAACACGCCATTTTCACATATGTTGATGTTGGGGTGGTGCTGGAGGTGATGAACATAAAGTAGATTTATTTTAAATGTCCATTCTTTTTATTTAACTAGGCAAGCCAGTTAAGAACTGCAGAACAAATTCTTACTTACAATGACGGCCTACCCCGGACGACGCTGGGCCAACTGTGTGCCGCCCTATGGGACTCTCAATCACGGCCGGATGTAATGCAGCCTGGATTTGAACCAGGGACTGCAGTAACGCCTCTAGCACTGAGATGCAGTGCCTTAGACCGCTGAACCAGGGACTGCAGTGACGCCTCTAGCACTGAGATGCAGTGCCTTAGACCGCTGAACCAGGGACTGCAGTGACGCCTCTAGCACTGAGATGCAGTGCCTTAGACCGCTGAACCAGGGACTGCAGTGACGCCTCTAGCACTGAGATGCAGTGCCTTAGACCGCTGCACCACTCGGGAGCCTCGGGGCCCTTATAAGTGAACGGAACCAAATCGCATCGGTGAGAGAGCTGTTCATTTTGCTCCCTGATTTGCTTACTGGTAGGCTACTAATGCTTTTTGATTATCTGCAGATAAATGATGAAAACATTAGATGAAGATGTTAACTCCTCACTGCAGGAACAATAGGTAGTGGAGAGAGCCTGAGAAAAGAAAACAGATTGAAGGCTATAAAAGCTAATCTTATGACACATGATATGGTATTATGAAATATATTAATACAGGTCTATTGATTTGATTAGTGTCGACAATGGAGTAGCCTAGTCAACTGCTGCTTTCTGTGTAGCAAAGCCCATATTTAACACCTGCTTCATTCTACAATCATACCTGTAGATTTATTCATGCATGTCTGACATTGTATATCATTTTTGGAACATTTTAAACCAATTACCTGCAATTCTATATTATTTCTCTACAGGGAACACAACCTTTTTCTTAAGTTTTTGTCACAATAAAATAAATCAAAAGACTAGACTAAACTAGTTTTTCTGACTAGATTACTAATCTACCGCCTTCCCTCAAAGTCCCACCCACAGTGATTTATTGACAGGTCTGAAACCCTACCAACTCTGTGACTCACAAATATCCTGCCCCCTCCCTTGACAATCCCACCCACAATTATTGATTGACAAGCCAAACTGTTAAAGGGACAGCTCACCCAAATTACAAAAAAACTATAAATATGACTTTAATCTCAAGAGAAGACAGGTTTAATGTTAAAAAAGGTTATCTTACTTAGAAAATAGTCCTGATCATAAAGGCCTAGGCGATATCCAAAACAACTAACAATACACTAAATTCATACATTTTCAGTGATTTTATTTGTAAAATCATGTCTTTCTACTCCATACCACAACTAATTTTACCAATCTTGGAAGTAAAGTCGTTAAAGTATTAAATGATTTAGCTGCGTATTTCGGATGGAATCAAGGCATTAGAATGTACTAGAGGCCACCAAAATAGAGCTTGTTCTGATTTTCTTTTACTCAGGGGTCATTCCCCTCCAGACTAAACCAGCCCGGATCTCGCTGAAACATTGTAAATATAGTAACACGTATTTTTATATTTTAGAGTATTTGGTGTTACAATCTTTCTTTGGTTTAGGAACAAGTGAATACTAGAGATGCAGTGGAATATACAGTATGAGTTTTGGACTGTAGTCAATGTTGTAAGAATCATTAACAGAAACAAGTTAGGTGACAGTTTTAATATTATATTTTGGATTTCAAAATAATCTACTAATAATATAGATGTACTGAATCTACAACAATACATTTTCAAACATATTGGGAACAGATTCTGGTTTTGTCTATTGCTTGAACACATCAATAACACTAATTCTACAGTACATCTGTTTTCATCATTAACTACGCAACCCAATTTCTGAGCAGGATCAACCAAAAAAATGATTGGCTAGCTTTCACCATGACATCAACATCAGACACTATTCTATTGTTTTGTGTACAACTCTATTTACAGCACGCGTGGTACTGTTAAAGCACTGTGCTAGAGATAACAACCCAGCTTAATGAAACCATCTGAATGTATTGGTGGTGATTCACTGTTCATACATGTTCATGCAATATTTGACACTCTCCTGAATGAGCATGAACTCATTAGTGAAATCAGGAGAAGCTAGGACATATCTGAAGGTTGCTAAGAAACTGCTTTGGAAGCCCCCTCCCTGGTAACAGCAGTGCAGTGTAGAGAACAGGCACTGTTACATTAACGTTAGAATCCTACTGCAGTAGAACAACACATCAATATGCATTACTACTTCCACTTTACATAGAGAAACAGAAATACATTAGACATATAATTCGATGCCTAGATGATTGTATAAAACATGGGAACAGTGAATAGATGTATTAAATCACGCTATGTTGGAAATTGTATCACCTACATTTGAATAACAGCCCACTGTAGCTATGCAGTAAAGAGATAGTTCACCAAAATGACAAATGTACATAACATTTTGGATATCTAGAAAGTAGTTTATTTACTGTTTATTTACTAACCCTAACCCCATTTAATCATGCTCCAACTGCTCTAACTTTAAACCAAGTTGTAGTAACACCATTACACAAACACCCTAACCAGACCACAAGAACACCAAGGCATCCTGACCCTAAACCCCAGACCAGAACCTCTGAACCACACCCCTCCTGAATGTAACCCCTCCATAACCATAACTCCCTGACCATACATAACTCCCTGGGTATGGGACGGGCTACTATGGTTTTGTAAATGCTAATCCCTAGTCCCCTTGGGGTGAGATTTTGGGTCATGAGGGAATGAAGGCAGCAGCAGCAAGGAGCAAGTGGAGAGTAGTGACCGCCCAGCTGGTGTGCAGTTCAGATCACAGGCTCTCTCTTTCTTTCTGTCTGTCTCTCTGTCTCTCTCTCTCCCTCTCTCTCCCCTCTCTCTCTCCATCTCTCTCTCCATCTCTCTCTCCATCTCTCTCCATCTCTCTCCCTCTCTCTCTCCATCTCTCTCTCCATCTCTCTCTCCATCTCTCTCCCTCTCTCTCTCCATCTCTCTCCATCTCTCTCTCCCTCTCTCTCTCCATCTCTCTCCCTCTCTCTCCCTCTCTCTCCCATCTCTCTCCCTCTCTCTCTCCATCTCTCTCCATCTCTCTCCATCTCTCTCCTCTCTCTCTCTCTCTCCATCTCTCCCTCTCTCTCTCCATCTCTCTCCATCTCTCTCCATCTCTCTCCATAATCCTCCACTGGCTTGGCTCTAGCTAGTATTAGTATTAGTAGGAGTATGTATTAGTGCAGGTCGGTGTTGGGAGGCAGAATATGAAAACAGATGTTGACAGCAGGAGGAGCGGGGGAGGGACTGTCTGCCCTGATGTGAATGATGGACAGAGAGGGAGAGAGGAAGTGAGAGAGGGAGGGAGGAAGGGTCGCGGAACAAGGACAAGAGAGGTTGTGGAGAACCTACAGTCCAGGAGAACTGTAAAAGTGTCTACAAGGGGTTGGTCCAGGTTCAACAGAACATCTCACCTCCACTGGGTAGATCCAATATATGATATGAAATGGATAGAATGGATGGATAGACCCAGAGAAATCTATATGTACACCCACATCAGCTATATTCTGCTGGTTTATAAGAGGTACACCTTGTTAAAGCACTGGCATGAAGTCTAATCAATGGAGGGCACCAATTAGGTTTCATAATGAGAGATCATGAAAGAAGCGTGCTGCTGCAGCTATATTTAGCATGGTACCAGAGGACTTGGTGAGAGGAGGAAGGAGAGAGGAGGAAGAGAGGGCATGAAGAGAAAGAGAGGACACAGAAATAGAGAGAATAAGATGGAGGGAGAGAGCATCAGGCTAGTCAGCTGATGCTTTAGGAATAGCATAGCAACTAGCAGCAGCCGCAACATCTGCATAGATACTGTCGTTAGTGGGAGTGTTTTGTGCTTCTATGATGTCACATGAAACACATGTACAGTACATACTGTGTTTGTGGGCAATACAGTTCAAACAGGATGAAGGATAAGGGATCATTTAAGGTTGTTAAGTATAACTAGGGAGGGACACAGGTCAGTGGCCTTAATTCACCATGGTGATGAGGCTGAAGGGTCTGTGGTGTGTAACAGAGTTCAGTGACCCTGTGTTTGGGCAAGGCTGTGTCCTCGCCTGTGTTCGCTGTGTGTCTGCCTGTGTTACAGATGTGTTCTAGGTCAGGCTGGGTTTGGGACCAGGGTTTGGACAGGTCCTTCTCTGAGTGGCTTGTGCTGTGGCCAGCAGGCTGTCAATCAATCCTCTCCCTTTTGGTTTTTACATTTTCTCTCTCCATCATTCCCCTCCCATGTTCTGTCCCTCTAACCTCTATACCAGCTTAGTATCAGTTCCTTCAGTCCCTCTGTCCCTCTAACCTCTATACCAGCTTAGTATCAGTTCCTTCTGTCCCTCTGTCCCTCTAACCTCTATACCAGCTTAGTATCAGTTCCTTCTGTCCCTCTGTCCCTCTAACCTCTATACCAGCTTAGTATCAGTTCCTTCTGTCCCTCTGTCCCTCTAACCTCTATACCAGCTTAGTATCAGTTCCTTCAGTCCCTCTGTCCCTCTAACCTCTATACCAGCTTAGTATCAGTTCCTTCTGTCCCTCTGTCCCTCTAACCTCTATACCAGCTTAGTATCAGTTTCCTTCTGTCCCTCTGTCCCCTCTAACCTCTATACCACTTAGTATCAGTTCCTCTGTCCCTCTGTCCCTCTAACCTCTATACCAGCTTAGTATCAGTTCCTTCTGTCCCTCTGTCCCTCTAAACCTCTATACCAGCTTAGTATCAGTTCCTTCTGTCCCTCTGTCCCTCTAAACCTCTATACCAGCTTAGTATCAGTTCCTTCTGTCCCTCTGTCCCTCTAACCTCTATACCAGCTTAGTATCAGTTCCTTCTGTCCCTCTGTCCCTCTAACCTCTATACCAGCTTAGTATCAGTTCCTTCTGTCCCTCTGTCCCTCTAAACTCTATACCAGCTTAGTAATCAGTTCCTTCTGTCCCTCTGTCCCTCTAACCTCTATACCAGCTTAGTATCAGTTTCCTTCTGTCCCTCTGCTCCCTCTAACCTCTATACCAGCTTAGTATCAGGTCCTTCTGTCCCTCTGTCCCTCTAACCTCTAAACCAGCTTAGTATCAGTTCCTTCTGTCCCTCTGTCCCTCTAACCTCTATACCAGCTTAGTATCAGTTCCTTCTGTCCCTCTGTCCCTCTAACCTCTATACCAGCTTAGTATCAGTTCCTTCGTCCCTCTGTCCCTCTAACCTCTATACCAAGCTTAGTATCAGTTCCTTCTGTCCCCTCTGTCCCTCTAACCTCTATACCAGCTTAGTATCAGTTCCTTCTGTCCCTCTGTCCCTTCTAACCTCTATACCAGCTTAGTATCAGTTCCTTCTGTCCCTCTGTCCCTCTAACCTCTATACCAGCTTAGTATCAGTTCCTTCTGTCCCTCTGTCCCGCTAACCTCTATACCGCTTAGTAGCAGGTTCCTTCTGTCCCTCTGTCCCTCTAACCTCTATACCACTTAGTATCAGTTCCTTCAGTCCCTCTGTCCCTCTAACCTCTATACCAGCTGGAGTATCAGTTGCCGTCAGTCCCTCTGTCCCTTCTAACCTCTAAAACCAGCTTAGTTAATCAGTTCCTTCTGTCCGCGAACCCTCTATACCAGCTTAGTAGCAACCGTTTCCTTCGGTCCCTCTGTCCCTCTAACCCTCTAATAACCAGCTTAGTCAGCAGTTCCTTCTGTCCCTCTGTCCTCTCAACCTCTATACCAGCTCAGTACAGTGCTTCTCGTCCTCCCTCTGTCCTCTAACCTCTATACCAGCTTAGAATCAAGTTCCTTCAGTCCCTCTTGTCCCGCTAAGCCTCTATACCACTCAGTATCAGTTCCTTCTGTCCCTCTGTCCCGCTAACCTCTATACCACTTAGTATCAGTTCCTTCTGTCCCTCTGTCCCTCTAACCTCTATACCAGCTTAGTATCAGTTCTTCTGTCCCCTGTCCCTCTAACCTCTATACCAGCTTAGTATCAGTTCCTTCTGTCCCTCTGTCCCTCTAACCTCTATACAGCTTAGTATCAGTTCCTTCTGTCCCTCTGTCCCTCTAACCTCTATACCAGCTTAGTATCAGTTTTCCTTCTGTCCCTCTGTCCCTCTAACCTCTATACCAGCTTAGTATCAGTTCCGTCTGTCCCTCTGTCCCTCTAACCTCTATACCAGCTTAGTATCAGTTCCTTCTGTCCCTCTGTCCCTCTAACCTCTATACCAGCTTAGTATCAGTTCCCTTCTGCCTCTGTCCTCTCAACCTCTATACCAGCTTAGTATCAGTTCCTTCTGTCCCTCGTCCCTCTAACCTCTATACCAGCTTAGTATCAGTTCTTCATCCCTCTGTCACTCTAACCTCTATACCAGCTTAGTATCAGTTCCTTCTGTCCCTCTGTCCCTCTAACCTCTATACCAGCTTAGATCAGTTCCTTCTGTCCCTCTGTCCCTCTAACCTCTATACCAGCTTAGTATCAGTTCCTTCTGTCCCTCTGTCCCTCTAACCTCTATACCAGCTTAGTATCAGTTCCTTCTGTCCCTCTGTCCCTCTAACCTCTATACCAGCTTAGTATCAGTTCCTTCAGTCCCTCTGTCCTCTAACCTCTATACCAGCTTAGTATCATTCCTTCTGTCCCTCTGTCCCTCTAACCTCTATACCAGCTTAGTATCAGTTCCTTCTGTCCCTCTGTCCCCTCTAACCTCTATACCAGCTTAGTATCAGTTCCTTCTGTCCCTCTGTCCCTCTAACCTCTATACACTCAGTATCAGTTCCTTCATGTCCCTCTGTCCCTCTAACCTCTATACCAGCTTAGTAATCAGTTCCTTCTGTCCCTCTGTCCCTCTAACCTCTATACCAGCTTAGTATCAGTTCCTTCTGTCCCTCTGTCCCTCTAACCTCTATACCAGCTTAGTATCAGTTCCTTCAGTCCCTCTGTCCCTCTAACCTCTATACCAGCTTAGTATCAGTTCCTTCTGTCCCTCTGTCCCTCTAACCTCTATACCAGCTTAGTATCAGTTCCTTCTGTCCCTCTGTCCCTCTAACCTCTATACCAGCTTAGTATCAGTTCCTTCTGTCCCTCTGTCCCTCTAACCTCTGTCCCTCTGTCCCTCTAACCTATATACCAGCTTAGTATCAGTTCCTTCTGTCCCTCTGTCCCTCTAACCTCTATACCAGCTTAGTATCAGTTCCTTCAGTCCCTCTGTCCCTCTAACCTCTATACCAGCTTAGTATCAGTTCCTTCTGTCCCTCTGTCCCTCTAACCTCTATACCAGTTAGTATCAGTTCCTTCTGTCCCTCTGTCCCTCTAACCTCTATACCAGCTTAGTATCAGTTCCTTCTGTCCCTCTGTCCCTCTAACCTCTATACCAGCTTAGTATCAGTTCCTTCAGTCCCTCTGTCCCTCTAATCTATACCAGCTTAGTATCAGTTCCTTCTGTCCCTCTGTCCCTCTAACCTCTATACAGTTAGTATCAGTTCCTTCTGTCCCTCTGTCCCTCTAACCTCTATACCAGCTTAGTATCAGTTCCTTCTGTCCCTCTGTCCCTCTAACCTCTATACCAGCTCAGTATCAGTTCCTTCTGTCCCTCTGTCCCTCTAACCTCTATACCAGCTCAGTATCAGTTCCTTCTGTCCCTCTGTCCCTCTAACCTCTATACCAGCTTAGTATCAGTTCCTTCAGTCCCTCTGTCCCTCTAACCTCTATACCAGCTTAGTATCAGTTCCTTCTGTCCCTCTGTCCCTCTAACCTCTATACAGCTAGTATCAGTTCCTTCTGTCCCTCTGTCTCTAACTCTATACCAGCTCAGTATCAGTTCCTTCTGTCCTCTGTCCCTCTAACCTCTATACCAGCTTCAGTATCAGTTCTTCTGTCCCTCTGTCCCTCTAACCTCAATACCAGCTTAGTATCAGTTCCTTCTGTCCCTCTGTCCCTCTAACCTCTATACCAGCTTAGTATCAGTTCCTCCTGTCCCTCTGTCCCTCTAACCTCTATACCAGCTTAGTATCAGTTCCTTCTGTCCCTCTGTCCCTCTAACCTCTATACCAGCTTAGTATCAGTTCCTCCTGTCCCTCTGTCCCTCTAACCTCTATACCAGCTTAGTATCAGTCCTTCTGTCCCTCTGTCCCTCTAACCTCTATACAGCTTAGTATCAGTTCCTTCAGTCCCTCTGCCTAACCTCTATACAGCTTAGTATCAGTTCCTTCTGTCCCTCTGTCCTCTATAACCTCTATACCAGCTTAGTATCAGTTCCTTCTGTCCCTCTGTCCCTCTAACCTCTATACCAGCTTAGTATCAGTTCCTTCAGTCCCTCTGTCCCTCTAACCTCTACACCAGCTTAGTATCAGTTCCTTCTGTCCCTCTGTCCCTCTAACCTCTACACCAGCTTAGTATCAGTTCCTTCTGTCCCTCTGTCCCTCTAACCTCTACACCAGCTTAGTATCAGTTCCTTCTGTCCCTCTGTCCCTCTAACCTCTACACCAGCTTAGTATCAGTTCCTTCAGTCCCTCTGTCCCTCTAACCTCTATACCAGCTTAGTATCAGTTCCTTCTGTCCCTCTGTCCCTCTAACCTCTATACCAGCTTAGTATCAGTTCCTTCTGTCCCTTTGTCCTCTAACCTCTATACCAGCTTAGTATCAGTTCCTTCTGTCCCTCTGTCCCTCTAACCTCTATACCAGCTTAGTATCAGTTCCTTCTGTCCCTCTGTCCCTCTAACCTCTATACCAGCTTAGTATCAGTTCCTTCAGTCCCTCTGTCCCTCTAACCTCTATACCAGCGTAGTATCAGTTCCTTGTCCCTCTGTCCCTCTAACCTCTATACCAGCTTAGTATGTTCCTTCAGTCCCTCTGTCCCTCTAACCTCTATACCAGCTTAGTATCAGTTCCTTCTGTCCTCTGTCCCTCTAACCTCTATACCAGCTTAGTTCATCAGTCCTCGTCCTTACCTCTATACATCTTAGTATCATTTCCTTCTTCCTCTGTCCCTCTAACCTCTATACCAGCTTAGTATCAGTTCCTTCTGTCCCTCTGTCCCTCTAACCTCTATACCAGCTTAGTATCAGTTCCTTCTGTCCCTCTGTCCCTCTAACCTCTATAACCAGCTTAGTATCAGTTCCTTCTGTCCCTCTGTCCCTCTAACCTCTATACCAGCTTAGTATCAGTTCCTTCTGTCCCTCTGTCCCTCTAACCTCTATACCAGCTTAGTATCAGTTCCTTCTGTCCCTCTGTCCCTCTAACCTCTATACCAGCTTAGTATCAGTTCCTTCTGTCCCTCTGTCCCTCTAACCTCTATACCAGCTTAGTATCAGTTCCTTCTGTCCCTCTGTCCCTCTAACCTCTATACCAGCTTAGTATCAGTTCCTTCTGTCCCTCTTGTCCCTCTAACCTCTATACCAGCTCAGTATCAGTTCCTTCTGTCCCTCTGTCCCTCTAACCTCTATACCAGCTCAGTATCAGTTCCTTCTGTCCCTCTGTCCCTCTAACCTCTATACCAGCTTAGTATCAGTTCCTTCTGTCCCTCTGTCTCAGCCCTCTTAACCTCTATACCAGCTCAGTATCAGTTCCTTCTGTCCCTCTGTCCCTCTAACCTCTATACCAGCTCAGTATCAGTTCCTTCTGTCCCTCTGTCCCTCTAACCTCTATACCAGCTTAGTATCAGTTCCTTCTGTCCCTCTGTCCCTCTAACCTCTATACCAGCTTAGTATCAGTTCCTTCTGTCCCTCTGTCCCTCTAACCTCTATACCAGCTTAGTATCAGTTCCTTCTGTCCCTCTGTCCCTCTAACCTCTATACCAGCTTAGTATCAGTTCCTTCTGTCCCTCTGTCCCTCTAACTCTATACCAGCTTAGTATCAGTTCCTTCTGTCCCTCTGTCCCTCTAACCTCTACAGCTTAGTATCAGTTCCTTCTGTCCCTCTGTCCCTCTAACCTCTATACCAGCTTAGTATCAGTTCCTTCTGTCCCTCTGTCCCTCTAACCTCTATACCAGCTTAGTATCAGTTCCTTCTGTCCCTCTGTCCCTCTAACCTCTATACCAGCTTAGTATCAGTTCCTTCAGGTCCCTCTGTCCCTCTAACCTCTATACCGCTTAGTATCAGTATCCTTCGTCCCTCGGTCCCTCTAACCTCTATAACAGCTTAGTATCAGTTCCTTCTGTCCCTCTGTCCTCTAACCTCTATACCAGCTTAGGATCAGTTCCTTCAGTCCCTCTGGTCCCTCTAACCTCTATAACCACTTGTATCAGTTCCTTCTGTCCCTCTGTCCCTCTAACCTCTATACCAGCTAGTATCAGTTCCTTCTGTCCCGCTGTCCCTCTAACCTCTATACAGCTTTAGTATCAGTTCCTTCTGTCCCTCTGTCCTCTAACCTCTATACCAGCTAGTATCAGTTCTTCTGTCCCTCTGTCCCTCTACACCTCTATACCAGCTTAGTATCAGTTCGCTTCAGTCCCTCGGTCCCTCTAACCTCTATACCACTTAGTATCAGTTCCTTCCTGTCCCTCTGTCCCTCTAACCTCTATACCAGCTTAGTAATCAGTTCCTTCTGTCCCTCTGTCCCTCTAACCTCTATACCAGCTTTGGTAATCAGTTCCTTCTGTCCCTCTGTCCCTCTAACCTCTATACCAGCTTAGTAATCAGTTCCTTCGGTCCCTCTGTCCCTCTAACCTCTATACCAGCTTAGTTATCAGTTCCTTCTGTCCCTCTGTCCCTCTAACCTCTATACCAGCTTAGTTAAATCAGTTCCTTCATCAGTCCCTCTCTGTCCCTCTAACCTCTATACCAGCTTAGTATCAGTTCCTTCTGTCCCTCTGTCCCTCTAACCTATATACCAGCTTAGTAATCAGTTCCTTCTGTCCCTCTGTCCCTCTAACCTCTATACCAGCTTAGTATCAGTTCCTTCAGTCCCTCTGTCCCTCTAACCTCTATACCAGCTTAGTATCAGTTCCTTCTGTCCCTCTAACCTCTATACCAGCTTAGTATCAGTTCCTTCAGTCCCTCTGTCCCTCTAACCTCTATACCAGCTTTAGTATCAGTTCCTTCTGTCCCTCTGTCCCTCTAACCTCTATACCAGCTTAGTATCAGTTCCTTCTGTCCCTCTGTCCCTCTAACCTCTATACCGCTTAGTATCAGTTCCTTCATGTCCCTCTGTCCCTCTAACCTCTATACCAGCTTTAGTATCAGTTCCTTCGTCCCTCTGTACCCTCTAAACCTCTATACCAGCTTAGTATCAGTTCCTTCTGTCCCTCTGTCCCCCTAACCTCTATCCCAGCTTAGTATCAGTTCCTTCTGTCCCTCTGTCCCTCTAACCTCTATACCAGCTTAGTATCAGTTCCTTCTGTCCCTCTGTCCCTCTAACCTCTATACCAGCTTAGTATCAGTTCCTTCTGTCCCTCTGTCCCTCTAACCTCTATACCAGCTTAGTATCAGTTCCTTCTGTCCCTCTGTCCCTCTACCTCTATACCAGCTTAGTATCAGTTCCTTCGTCCCTCTGTCCCTCTCCCCTCTATACCAGCTTAGTATCAGTTCCTTCTGTCCTCTGTCCCTCTAACCTCTATACCAGCTTAGTATCAGTTCCTTCTGTCCCTCTGTCCCTCTAACCTCTATACCAGCTTAGTATCAGTTCCTTCTGTCCCTCTGTCCCTCTACCTCTATAACCAGCTTAGTATCAGTTCCTTCGTCCCTCTGTCCCTCTAACCTCTATACCAGCTTAGTATCAGTTCCTTCTGTCCCTCTGTCCCTCTAACCTCTATACCAGCTTAGTATCAGTTCCTTCTGTCCCTCTGTCCCTCTAACCTCTATACCAGCTTAGTATCAGTTCCTTCTGTCCCTCTGTCCCTCTAACCTCTATACCAGCTTAGTATCAGTTCCTTCGGTCCCTCTGTCCCTCTAACCTCTATACCAGCTTAGTATCAGTTTCTTCTGTCCCTCTGTCCCTCTAACCTCTATACCAGCTTAGTATCAGTTCCTTCTGTCCCTCTGTCCCTCTAACCTCTATACCAGCTTAGTATCAGTTCCTTCAGTCCCTCTGTCCCTCTAACCTCTATACCAGCTTAGTATCAGTTCCTCTGTCCCTCTGTCCCTCTAACCTCTATACAGCTTCAGTATCAGTTCCTTCTGTCCCTCGTCCTCTAACCTCTATACCAGCTCAGTATCAGTTCCTCTGTCCCTCTGTCCCTCTAACCTCTATACCAGCTTAGTATCAGTTCCTTCTGTCCCTCTGTCCCTCTAACCTCTATACCAGCTTAGTATCAGTTCCTTCTGTCCCTCTGTCCCTCTAACCTCTATACCAGCTTAGTATCAGTTCCTTCTGTCCCTCGTCCCTCTAACCTCTATACCAGCTTAGTATCAGTTCCTCTGTCCCTCTGTCCCTCTAACCTCTATACCAGCTTAGTATCAGTTCCGTCTGTCCCTCTGTCCCTCTAACCTCTATACACGCTTAGTATCAGTTCCTTCTGTCCCCTCTGTCCTCTAACTCGATACCAGCTTAGTATCAGTTCCTTCTGTCCTCTGTCCCTCTAACCTCTATACCAGCTCAGTATCAGTTCCTCCTGTCCCCTCTGTCCCTCTAACCTCTATACCACTCAGTATCAGTTCCTCCTGTCCCTCTGTCCCTCTAACCTCTATACCAGCTTATAATCAGTTTCCTTCTGTCCCTCCTGTCCCTCTAACCTCTATACCAGCTTAGTATCAGTTCCTTTCAGTCCCTCTGCCCTCTAACCTCTATACCAGCTTAGTATCAGTTCCTTCAGGTCCCTCTGTCCCTCTACCTCTATACCAGCTTAGTATCAGTTCCTTCTGTCCCTCTGTCCCTCTAACCTCTATACCAGCTTAGTATCAGTTCCTTCTGTCCCTCTGTCCCTCTAACCTCTATACCAGCTTAGTATCAGTTCCTTCTGTCCCTCTGTCCCTCTAACCTCTATACCAGCTTAGTATCAGTTCCTTCTGTCCCCTCTGTCCCTCTAACCTCTATACCAGCTTAGTATCAGTTCCTTCTGTCCCTCTGTCCCTCTAACCTCTATACCAGCTTAGTATCAGTTCCTTCAGTCCCTCTGTCCCTCTAACCTCTATACCAGCTTAGTATCAGTTCCTTCTGTCCCTCTGTCCCTCTAACCTCTATACCAGCTTAGTATCAGTTCCTTCTGTCCCTCTGTCCCTCTAACCTCTATACCAGCTTAGTATCAGTTCCTTCTGTCCCTCTGTCCCTCTAACCTCTATACCAGCTTAGTATCAGTTCCTTCTGTCCCTCTGTCCCTCTAACCTCTATACCAGCTTAGTATCAGTTCCTCTGTCCCTCTGTCCCTCTAACCTCTATACCAGCTTAGTATCAGTTCCTTCAGTCCTCTGTCCCTCTAACCGCTATACCAGCTCAGTATCAGTTCCTTCTGTCCTTCTGTCCCTCTACCCTATACAAGCTTAGGATCAGTTCCTTCAGTCCCTCTGTCCCTCTAACCTCTATACCAGCTTAGTATCAGTTCCTTCTGTCCCTCTGTCCCTCTCCCTCTATACCAGCTTAGTATCAGTTCCTTCTGTCCCCTCTGTCCCTCTAACCTCTATACCAGCTTAGTATCAGTTCCTTCTGTCCCTCTGTCCCTCTAACCTCTATACCAGCTTAGTATCAGTTCCTTCTGTCCCTCTGTCCTTCTAACCTCTATACCAGCTTAGTATCAGTTCCTCCTGTCCCTCTAACCTCTATATACCAGCTTAGTATCGTGTCCTTCGATCCCGCTGGTCCCTCTAACCTCTATAACCAGCTTAGTATGCATTCTTCTCAGTCCCTCGGTCCCGTCTAACCTCTATACCAGCTTAGTATCAGTTTCCTTCTGTCCCTCTGTCCCTCTAACCTCTATACCAGCTTAGTAATCAGTTCCTCTGTCCCTCTGTCCCTCTAACCTCTATACCAGCTTAGTATCAGTTCCTTCTGTCCCTCTGGTCCCTCTAACCTCTATACCAGCTTAGTACAGTTCCTTCTGTCCCTCTGTCCCTCTAACCTCTATACCAGCTTAGTATCAGTTCCTTCTGTCCCTCTGTCCCTCTAACCTCTATACCAGCTTAGTATCAGTTCCTTCATGTCCCTCTGTCCCTCTAACCTCTAACCAGCTTAGTATTCAGTCTGTCCCCTGTCCCTCTAACCTCTATACCAGCTTAGTATCAGTTCCTTCTGTCCCTCTGTCCCTCTAACCTCTATACCAGCTTAGTATCAGTTCCTTCAGTCCCCTCTGTCCCTCTAACCCTATACCAGCTTAGTATCAGTTCCTTCTGTCCCTCTGTCCCTCTAACCTCTATACCAGCTTAGTATCAGTCCTTCTGTCCCTCTGTCCCTCTAACCTCTATACCAGCTTAGTATCAGTTCCTTCTGTCCCTCTGTCCCTCTAACCTCTATACCAGCTTAGTATCAGTTCCTTCAGTCCCTCTGTCCCTCTAACCTCTATACCAGCTTAGTATCAGTTCCTTCTGTCCCTCTGTCCCTCTAACCTCTATACCAGCTTAGTATCAGTTCCTTCTGTCCCTCTGTCCCTCTAACCTCTATACCAGCTTAGTATCAGTTCCTTCTGTCCCCTGTCCTCTAACCTCTATACCAGCTTAGTATCAGTTCCTTCTGTCCCTCTGTCCCTCTAACCTCTATACCAGCTTAGTATCAGTTTCCTTCTGTCCCTCTGTCCCTCTAACCTCTATACCAGCTTAGTATCAGTTCCTTCTGTCCCTCTGTCCCTCTAACCTCTATACCAGCTTAGTATCAGTTCCTTCTGTCCCTCTGTCCCTCTAACCTCTATACCAGCTTAGTATCAGTTTCCTTCTGTCCCTCTGTCCCTCTAACCTCTATACCAGCTTAGTATCAGTTCCCTTCTGTCCCTCTGTCCCTCTAACCTCTATACCAGCTTAGTATCAGTTCCTTCTGTCCCTCTGTCCCTCTAACCTCTATACCAGCTTAGTATCAGTTCCTTCTGTCCCTCTGTCCCTCTAACCTCTATACCAGCTTAGTATCAGTTCCTTCTAGTCCCTCTGTCCCTCTAACCTCTATACCAGCTTAGTATCAGTTTCCTTCTGTCCCTCTGTCCCTCTAACCTCTATACCAGCTTAGTATCAGTTCCTTCTGTCCCTCTGTCCCTCTAACCTCTATACCAGCTTAGTATCAGTTCCTTCAGTCCCTCTGTCCCTCTAACCTCTATACCAGCTTAGTATCAGTTCCTTCAGTCCCTCTGTCCCTCTAACCTCTATACCAGCTTAGTATCAGTTCCTTCAGTCCCTCTGTCCCTCTAACCTCTATACCAGCTTAGTATCAGTTCCTTCAGTCCCTCTGTCCCTCTAACCTCTATACCAGCTTAGTATCAGTTCCTTCTGTCCCTCTGTCCCTCTAACCTCTATACCAGCTTAGTATCAGTTCCTTCTGTCCCTCTGTCCCTCTAACCTCTATACCAGCTTAGTAATCAGTTCCTTCTGTCCCTCTGGTCCCTCTACCTCTATACCAGCTTAGTATCAGTTCCTTCTGCCCTCTGTCCCTCCTAACCTCTATACCAGCTTAGTATCAGTTCCGTCTGTCCTCTGTCCCTCTAACCTCTATACCAGCTTAGTATCAGTTTCCTTTCTGTCCCTCTGTCCCTCTAACCTCTATACCAGCTTAGTATCAGTTTCTTCTGTCCCTCTGTCCCTCTAACCTCTATACCGCTTAGTATCAGTTCCTTCAGTCCCTCTGTCCCTCTAACCTCTATACCAGCTTAGTATCAGTTCCTTCAGTCCCTCTGTCCCTCTAACCTCTATACCAGCTTAGTATCAGTTCCTTCTGTCCCTCTGTCCCTCTAACCTCTATACCAGCTTAGTATCAGTGTCCTTCTGTCCCTCTGTCCCTCTACCTCTATACCAGCGTAGTATCAGTTCCTCAGTCCCTCTGTCCCTCTAACCTCTATACCAGCTTAGTATCAGTTCCTTCTGTCCCTCTGTCCCTCTAACCTCTATACCAGCTTAGTATCAGTTCCTTCTGTCCCTCTGTCCCTCTAACCTCTATACCAGCTCAGTATCAGTTCCTTCTGTCCCTCTGTCCCTCTAACCTCTATACCAGCTAGTATCAGTTCTTCTGTCCCTCTGTCCCTCTAACCTCTCTACCAGCTTAGTATCAGTTCCTTCTGTCCCTCTGTCCCTCTAACCTCTATACCAGCTTAGTATCAGTTCCTTCTGTCCCTTGTCCTCTAACCTCTATACCCAGCTTAGTATCAGTTCCTTCTGTCCCTCTGTCCCTCTACCTCTATACCAGCTTAGTATCAGTTCCTTCTGTCCCCTCTGTCCCTCTAACCTCTATACCAGCTTAGTATCAGTTCCTTCCTGTCCCTCTGTCCCTCTAACCTCTATACCAGCTTAGTATCAGTTCCTTCTGTCCCTCTGTCCCCTAACCTCTATACCAGCTTAGTATCAGTTCCTCTCTCCCTCTGTCCCTCTAACCTCTACACCAGCTTAGTATCAGTTCCTTCTGTCCCTCTGTCCCTCTAACCTCTATACCCGCTTAGTATCAGTTTCCTTCTGTCCCTCTGTCCCTCTAACCTCTATACCAGCTTAGTATCAGTTTCCTTCTGTCCCTCTGTCCCTCTAACCTCTATACCAGCTTAGTATCAGTTTCCTTCTGTCCCTCTGTCCCTCTAACCTCTAACCAGCTTAGTATCAGTTTCCTTCTGTCCCTCTGTCCCTCTACCTCTATACCAGCTTAGTATCAGTTCCTTCATCCCTCTGTCCCCTAACCTCTATACCAGCTTAGTATCAGTTCCTCTGTCCCTCTGTCCCTCTAACCTCTATACCAGCTTAGTTATCAGTTCCTTCTGTCCCTGCTGTCCGCTAACCTCTATACCAGCTTAGTATCAGTTCCTTTCCTAGTCCCTCTGTCTCTACTCTATACCAGCTAGTATCATTCTTCTGGCCCGCTGTCCCTCTAACCTCTATAACCGCTTAGTATCAGTTCCTTCTGTCCCTCTAGTCCTCTAACCTCTATACCAGCTTAGGAGCAGTGTCCGTCAGTCCCTCTGTCCTCTAACCTCTAATAACCAGCTTAGTATCAGTTCCTTCTGTCCCTCCTGGTCCCTCTAACCTCTATACCCAGCTTAGTAATCAGTTTCCTTCATGTCCCTCTGTCCCTCTAACCCTCTATACCAGCTTAGTATCAGTTCCTTCTGTCCCTCTGTCCCTCTAACCTCTATACCAGCTTAGTATCAGTTCCTTCTGTCCCTCTGTCCCTCTAACCTCTATACCAGCTTAGTATCAGTTCCTTCTGTCCCTCTGTCCCTCTAACCTCTATACCAGCTTGTATCAGTTCCTTCTGTCCCTCTGTCCCTCTAACCTCATACCAGCTTAGTTCAGTTCCTCAGTCCCTCTCCTCTGTCCCTCTACCTCTATACCAGCTTAGTATCAGTTCCTTATGTCCCTCTGTCCCTCTAACCCTATACCAGCTTAGTAGCAGTTTCCTTCAGTCCCTCTGTCCCTCTAACCTCTATACCAGCTTAGTATCAGTTCCTTCAGTCCCTCTGTCCCCTCTACCTCTATACCAGCTTAGTATCAGTTCCTTCTGTCCCTCTGTCCCTCTAACCTCTATACCAGCTTAGTATCAGTTTCCTTCTGTCCCTCTGTCCCTCTAACCTTATACCAGCTTAGTATCAGTTCCTTCTGTCCCTCTGTCCCTCTAACCTCTATACCAGCTTAGTATCAGTTCCTCAGTCCCTCTGTCCCTCTAACCTCTATACCAGCTTAGTATCAGTTCCTTCTGTCCCTCTGTCCCTCTAACCTCTATACCAGCTTAGTACAGCTTCCTTCTGTCCCTCTGTCCCGCTAACCTCTATACCAGCTTAGTATCATTTCCTTGTCCCTCTGTCCCTCTAACCTCTATACCAGCTTAGTATCAGTTCCTTCTGTCCCTCTGTCCCTCTAACCTCTATACCAGCTTAGTATCAGTTCCTTCTGTCCCTCTGTCCCTCTAACCTCTATACCAGCTTAGTATCAGTTTCCTTCTCCCTCTGTCCCTCTAACCTCTATACCATCTTAGTATCAGTTCCTTCTGTCCCTCTGTCCCTCTAACCTCTATACCAGCTTAGTATCAGTTCCTTCAGTCCCTCTGTCCCTCTAACCCTATACCACTTAGTATCAGTTCCTTCTGTCCCTCTGTCCCTCTAACCTCTATACCAGCTTAGTATCAGTTCCTTCTGTCCCTCTGTCCCTCTAACCTCTATCCAGCTTAGTATCAGTTCCTTCCGTCCCTCTGTCCCTCTAACCTCTATACCAGCTTAGTATCATTCCTTCGTCCCTCTGTCCCTCTAACCTCTATACCAGCTTAGTATCAGTTTCCTTCTGTCCCTCTGTCCCTCTAACCTCTATACCAGCCTTAGTATCAGTTCCTTCATGTCCCTCTGTCCCTCTAACCTCTATACCAGCTTAGTATCAGTTCCTTCTGTCCCTCTGTCCCTCTAACCTCTATACCAGCTTAGTATCAGATTCCCTTCAGGTGTCCCTCTGTCCCTCTAACCCTCATACCAGTTAGATCAGTTCCTCATGTCCCTCTGTCCCTCTAACCTCTATACCAGCTTTAGTATCAGTTCCTTCTAGTCCCTCTGTCCCTCTAACCTCTATCACAGCTTAGTATCAGTTTTTCCTTTCTGTCCCTCTGTCCCTCTAACCTCTATACCAGCTCAGTATCAGTTCCTTTCTGTCCCCTCTGTCCCTCTAACCCTCTATACCAGCTCTAGTATCAGTCCTTTCTGTCCCTCTGTCCCTCTAACCTCTATACCAGCTTAGTATCAGTTCCTTCAGTCCCTCTGTCCCTCTAACCTCTATACCAGCTCAGTATCAGTTCCTTCTGTCCCTCTGTCCCTCTAACCTCTATACCAGCTCAGTTAATCAGTTTCCTTTCTGACCCTCTGTCCCTCTAACCGTATACCAGTATAGTCCTTTCTGTCCCTCTGTCCTCTAACCTCTATACCAGCTTAGTATCAGTTCCTTCTGTCCCTCTGTCCCTCTAACCTCTATACCAGCTCAGTATCAGTTCCTCTGTCCCTCTGTCCCTCTAACCTCTATACCAGCTTAGTATCAGTTCCTTCTGTCCCTCTGTCCCTCTAACCTCTGATACCAGCTTAGTATCAGGTTCCTTCTGTCCCTCTGTCCCTCTAACCTCTATACCAGCTTAGTATCAGGTTCCTTCTGTCCCTCTGTCCCTATAACCTCTATCCAGCTTAGTATCAGTTCCTTCTGTCCCTCTGTCCCCTCTAACCTCTATACCAGCTTAGTATCAGTTCCTTCTGTCCCTCTGTCCCTCTAACATCTATACCAGCTTAGTATCAGTTCCTTCTGTCCCTCTGTCCCTCTAACCTCTATACCAGCTTAGTATCAGTTCTTCTGTCCATCTGTCCCTCTAACCTCTATACCAGCTTAGTATCAGTTCCTTCTGTCCCTCTGTCCCTCTAACCTCTATACCAGCTTAGTATCAGTTCCTTTCTGTCCCTCTGTCCCTCTAACCTCTATACCAGCTTAGTATCAGTTCCTTCTGTCCCTCTGTCCCTCTAACCTCTATACCAGCTTAGTATCAGTTCCTTCTGTCCCTCTGTCCCTCTAACATCTATACCAGCTTAGTATCAGTTCCTTCTGTCCCTCTGTCCCTCTAACCTCTATACCAGCTTAGTATCAGTTCCCTTCTGTCCCTCTGTCCCTCTAACCTCTATACCAGCTTAGTATCAGTTCCTTCTGTACCCTCTGTCCCTATAACCCTCTATTACCAGCTTAGTATCAGTTCTTCTGTCCCTCTGTCCCTCTAACCTCTATACCAGCTTAGTATCAGTTCCTTCTGTTCCCTCTGTCCCTCTAACCTCTATACCAGCTTAGTATCCGTTCCCTTCTGTCCCTCTGTCCCTCTAACCTCTATACCAGCTTAGTATCAGTTCCTTCTGTCCCTCTGTCCCTCTAACCTCTATACCAGTTAGTATCAGTTCCTTCGTCCCTCTGTCCCTCTAACCTCTATAACCTCATATACCAGCTTACCTATCAGTTCCTTCAGTCCCTCTGTCCCTCTAACCTTCCTCTACCAGCTCTCTGTATCATTTCCTTCACTGTCCCTCATGCTCCTCTTAACCTCTCATACCGCTTAGTATCAGTTCCTTCTGGTCCCTCTGTCCCTCTAACCTCTATAACAGCTTAGTATCCGTTCCTTCATGTCCCTTCTGCTCCCTCTAACCTCTATACCAGCTCAGTATCAGTTCCTTCTGTCACATCCTGTCCCTCTAACCTCTATACCAGCTTAGTATCAGAACCCATTTTCCTTCTGTCCCTCTGTTCCCTCTACAACTCTATACCAGCACCGCTTAGTATCAGTTCCCTTCCTGTCCCTCTGTCCCTCTAACCTCTATACCAGCTTACGTAATCAGTTCCTTCTGCTCCCTCTGTCCCTCTAACCTCTATACCAGCTTAGTAATCAGTTTCCTTTCTGTCCCTCTGTCCCTTCTAACCTCTATACCAGCTTAGTCTCAGTTCCTTCAGTCCCTCTGTCCCTCTAACCTCTATACCAGCTTAGTATCAGTTCCTCAGTCCCTCTGTCCCTCTAACCTCTATTACCAGCTTTAGTATCCCAGTCTCCTTCTGTCCCTCTGTCCCTCTAACCTCTATACCAGCTTAGTATCAGTTCCTTCTGTCCCTCTGTCCCTCTAACCTCTATACCAGCTTAGTATCAGTTCCTTCTGTCCCTCTGTCCCTCTAACCTCTATACCAGCTTAGTATCAGTTCCTTCTGTCCCTCTGTCCTTCTAACTTCTATTATCCAATCTCTCTACCTCCTCTCCCCCTCCCCTCATCACCTGTCCCTTCCCTCTGCCATCTCTTCTCCTACCCCTCCCTCCTTACCAGCTTTGACTCTGATGTTGGGGCTGCGGATCTTGCCAGCCTGGTTCTCTGCGGTGCAGAAGTAGTCGTTGTCGTGGATGTAGGAGTTGAAGGCGGAGGGAGAGAAGGGGTAGAGTTGGAGGGTGCCGTTGGCATGGACGTGACGGATGTGGGGCACGTCGTAGATGTCATCGCCGGTGGCCAGGTACCAGCGTAGGATGGCGGTGGGGGTGCCGCCCGCCGGGCAGGGCAGAGACACCCCCACCGAGCTGGAGTAGGTGAGCCTCTGGAGGGACGCGTTCACAAAGTACAGCCTGGTAGAGCCCACATCCTCGCTGTGTACTGCATGGGGAGAGAGACATCACAGTCAGTAATAGGTAGTGTAGAGAGAAGAACAGTACAACAACAGAACAACAGAACAGTAGAACAGTAAAACGGTAGAACAGTAGAACAGTAGCAAGGTAGAACTATAGAACTGTAGAACAGTAGAACAGTAGAACTGTAGAACAGTAGAACTATAGAACAGTAGAACTGTAGAACAGTAGAACAGTAGACAAGTAGAACTGTAGAACTGTAGAACAGCAGAACAGTAGAATAGTAGAACTGTAGAACAGTGGAACAGTAGAAAGGTAGAACAGTAGAACAGTAGAACAGTTGAACTGTAGAACAGTAGAACTATAGAACTGTAAAACAGCAGAACAGTAGAACTGTAGAACAGTAGAACTGTAGAACAGTAGAATAGTAGAACTGTAGAACTATAGAACAGTAGAACTGTAGAACAGTAGAACAGTAGACAAGTAGAACTGTAGAACTGTAGAACAGCAGAACAGTAGAATAGTAGAACTGTAGAACAGTGGAACAGTAGAAAGGTAGAACAGTAGAACAGTAGAACAGTTGAACTGTAGAACTGTAGAACTGTAGAACAGTAGAACTATAGAACTGTAAAACAGCAGAACAGTAGAACTGTAGAACAGTAGAACTGTTGAACAGTAGAATAGTAGAACTGTAGAACTGTAGAACAGTAGAACTGTAGAACTGTAGAACTGTAGAACAGTAGAACAGTAGAACTGTAGAACTGTAGAACTGTAGAACAGAGGAATAGTAGAACTGTAAAAAAGTTGAACTGTAGAACAGTAGAACAGTGGAACTGTAGGACAGTAGAACTATAGAACAGTAGAACAGTAGAACTGTAGAACAGCAGAAAGGTAGAATAGTAGAACTGTAGAACAGTAGAACTGTAGAACAGTAGAATAGTAGAACTGTAGAACTGTAGAACTGTAGAACAGTGGAACAGTAGAACTGTAGAACAGCGGAACAGCAGAATAGTAGAACTGTAAAACAGTAGAACTGTAGGACAGTAGAACTGTAGAACTATAGAACAGTAGAACAGTAGAACTGTAGAACTGTAGAACAGTAGAATAGTAGAACTGTAGAACAGTAGAACAGTAGAACTGGAGAACTGTAGAACAATAGAACTGTAGAACAGTAGAACAGCAGAACAGTAGAACAATAGAATAGTAGAACTGTAGAACAGTACAATAGTAGAACTATAGAACAGTAGAACAGTAGAACTGTAGAACAGTAGAACTGTAGAAAAGTAGAACAGTAGAATTGTCGTAGAGTAGTAGAACTGTAGAACAGTAGAACAGTAGAACTACAGAGCAGTAGAACAGTGGAACTATAGAACAGTAGAACTGTAGAACAGTAGAACAGTAGAACTACAGAGCAGTAGAACAGTGGAACTATAGAACAGTAGAACAGTATAATAGTAGAACAGTAGAACGGTAGAACTGTAGAACAGTAGAACTATAGAACAGTAGAACAGTAGAATAGTAGAACTGTAGAACTGTAGAACTGTAGTAGAGTAGTAGAACTGTAGAACAGTAGAACAGTACAACAGTACAACAGTAGAACAGTAGAACTGTAGAACAGTAGAACAGTAGAACTGTAGAACAGTAGAACAGTACAATAGTAGAACTGTAGAACAGTAGAACTGTAGTAGAGTAGTAGAACTGTAGAACAGTAGAACAGTACAACAGTACAACAGTATAACAGTAGAACTGTAGATCAGTAGAACAGTAGAACTGTATAACTGTAGTAGAGTAGTAGAACAGTAGAACTGTAGAACTGTAGAACAGTATAACTGTAGATCTTTAGAACAGTTGAACAGTAGAACTGTAGTAGAGTAGAATAGTGGAACTGTAGAACTGTAGAACAGTAGAACTGTAGAACAGTAGAACTATAGAACAGTAGAACAGTAGAACTGTAGAACTGTATAACAATAGAACTGTAGAACAGTAGAACTATAGAACAGTAGAACTGTAGAAAAGTAGAATAGTAGAACTGTAGAACAGTAGAACTATAGAATAGTAGAACAGTAGAACTGTAGAACAGTAGAACTGTAGAAAAGTAGAATAGTAGAACAGTAGAACAGTAGAACAGTAGAACAGTAGAACTGTCGTAGAGTAGTAGAACTGTAGAACAGTAGAACAGTAGAACTACATTTACATTTCTACATTTAGTCATTTAGCAGACGCTCTTATCCAGAGCGACTTACAGTAGTGAATGCATACATTTCATACAATTTCATACATTTTATTTTATTTTTTATTTTTTCCTGTGCAGAGCAGTAGAACAGTGGAATTATAGAACAGTAGAACAGTATAATAGTAGAACAGTAGAACGGTAGAACTGTAGAACAGTAGAACTATAGAACAGTAGAACAGTAGAACTGTAGAACAGTAGAACTGTAGAACTGTAGAACTGTAGTAGAGTAGTAGAACTGTAGAACTGTAGAACAGTAGAACAGTAGAACTATAGAACAGTAGAACAGTAGAACAGTAGAACTGTAGAACTGTAGAACAGTAGAACAGTACAATAGTAGAACTGTAGAACAGTAGAACTGTAGTAGAGTAGTAGAACTGTAGAACAGTAGAACAGTACAACAGTACAACAGTAGAACTGTAGAACAGTAGAACTGTAGAACAGTAGAACAGTACAACAGTACAACAGTAGAACAGTAGAACTGTATAACTGTAGTAGAGTAGAACTGTAGAACAGTAGAACTGTATAACTGTAGTAGAGTAGAACTGTAGAACAGTAGAACAGTATAACTGTAGATCTTTAGAACAGTTGAACAGTAGAACTGTAGTAGAGTAGAACTGTAGAACAGTAGAACTGTAGAACTGTAGAACAGTATAATAGTAGAACAGTAGAACTGTAGTAGAGTAGTAGAACAGTAGAACTGTAGAACTGTGGAACTGTGGAACAGTAGAACAGTAGAACTGTAGAGCTGTAGAACAGTAGAACAGTGGAACAGTGGAACTGTGGAACAGTAGAACAGTAGAACTGTAGAACTGTAGAACTGTAGAACAGTAGAACTGCAGAACAGTAGAACAGTAGAACAGTAGAACTGCAGAACAGTAGAACAGTAGAATAGTAGAACTGTAGAACAGTAGAACAGTAGAATAGTACAACTGCAGAACAGTAGAACAGTAGAATAGTAGAACTGTATAAGTGTCACTGTTGTGAAATTACAGATGAGGAACTGCTTGAAAAACACACTGTTGAGCACCATATTCAAAACACACATCTGGAAATCTGCATTATTCAATAAATAGTTCAATTAAAGTCATCATAAAAGAGAGACTGTAAAGTAATGACCACATAAACAGATGTTACAGACCAGAAGACAACAAGGAAAAGGAATGCCCTTCAAATGTGGAGCAAAATAATCAGAACAAATGTCAAATGTCCAGCTGCAAACATCAGTCATGTGATGCAGAAAGCCAGGGATTTGGGCTAAAGCCTCTGTTGGGTTAGGTGGATGTGGGAGGAGGCCTCTACCTTCACACACACACACACACACACACACACACACACACACACACACACACACACACACTCGCAGAGAAAACACAAGTTATGTGATTGGAATTTGTATGCCAGACGCAGAGTTAAATCGGTTTAATCTCCTTTCATATTTAACACACACGTATACACACCACACACACACATCAGGAGTGTTCCTCCTGGGTATTCAGATTAGGGACACACATCCCCAGCAGAGAGAGAAAGGGAGGTCCCCACATTTAGGGTCAAATAGGGGAAGATTAGAAGAGAGAGAAATGACCCTGTCATAGATGGACAGATGTGTCCAAATCATCACCATGTAATACACACATTTTCTCCAACTCCCATTCTGTATCAGCGTTCAGGATCAACTCAGCACACAGAGTTCAACTCATTCATCTAACCAGGATAAATAGCATATGTATGAATGAAGCAAAATGATCTGTAGCCAAAACGTAACTCTTAATGGAGCTTCAGAGATCCGAGAAATCACCCCACGAGGAACATGCTTACATCTAGCTGTAGACTCTCTATTGTCCAGTCCCTCCGACACCACTGTCCAGCCTCTCCGACACCACTGTCCAGCCCCTCCGACACCACTGTCTAGCCTCTCCGACACCACTGTCCAGTCCCTCCGACACCACTGTCCAGCCTCTCCGACACCACTGTCCAGCCCCTCCGACACCACTGTCCAGCCTCTCCGACACCACTGTCCAGCCCCTAAGACACCACTGTCCAGTCCCTCCGACACCACTGTCCAGCCTCTCCGACACCACTGTCCAGCCCCTCCGACACCACTGTCCAGCCCCTCCGACACCACTGTCCAGTCCCTCCGACACCACTGTCCAGTCCCTCCGACACCACTGTCCAGCCCCTCCGACACCACTGTCCAGCCTCTCCGACACCACTGTCCAGTCCCTCCGACACCACTGACCAGCCTCTCCGACACCACTGTCCAGCCCCTCCGACACCACTGTCCAGCCCCTAAGACACCACTGTCCAGCCCCTCCGACACCACTGTCCAGTCCCTCCGACACCACTGTCCAGTCCCTCCGACACCACTGTCTAGCCCTTCCGACACCACTGTCCAGACCCTCCGACACCACTGTCCAGTCCCTCCGACACCACTGTCCAGTCCCTCCGACACCACTGTCCAGCCCCTCCGACACCACTGTCCAGCCACTCCGACACCACTGTCCAGCCCCTCCGACACCACTGTCCAGTCTCTCCGACACCACTGTCCAGTCCCTCCGACACCACTGTCCAGCCCCTCCGACACCACTGTCCAGTCTCTCCGACACCACTGTCCAGCCCCTCCGACACCACTGTCCAGCCCCTCCGACACCACTGTCCAGTCCCTCCGACACCACTGTCCAGTCCCTCCGACACCACTGTCCAGTCCCTCCGACACCACTGTCCAGCCCCTCCGACACCACTGTCCAGTCCCTCCGACACCACTGTCCAGCCCCTCCGACACCACTGTCCAGTCCCTCCGACACCACTGTCCAGTCCCTCCGACACCACTGTCCAGCCCCTCCGACACCACTGTCCAGCCCTTCCGACACCACTGTCCAGTCCCTCCGACACCACTGTCCAGCCCCTCCGACACCACTGTCCAGTCCCTCCGACACCACTGACCAGCCTCTCCGACACCACTGTCCAGCCCCTCCGACACCACTGTCCAGCCCCTCCGACACCACTGTCCAGCCCCTCCGACACCACTGTCCAGTCCCTCCGACACCACTGTCCAGCCCCTCCGACACCACTGTCCAGCCCCTCCGACACCACTGTCCAGCGTCTCTGACACCACTGTCCAGTCCCTCCGACACCACTGACCAGCCTCTCCGACACCACTGTCCAGCCCCTCCGACACCACTGTCCAAACATCTGCACCAGGCTCTCTAGTACCCTTCTGGTAAACACATACATCCCTTTCATACACAGACCAAAATCCCACTAATTTACCATGCCTGCTTCTTTATACCAGCTGTTGGTACATCTATCTGAAAGGGGTAAAAAACATTGTAAATTAAACCCCACCTAAAGACCTAGTCATGACTCCTGCATTTTCACAGAACCTGTAACCAAAATACAGCTATCGGTACTGTGTGAATGGTTCTCTGCTTTTTCTGCAGGTAAATTCATCAACACTTCCATTGTTTAACACCTCCTTAATTTGAAATTCAAACATCCCCCATGGGTTAACAACACCCACACCCCTCCCAATGTGCCAGTTAACCACTGACATGTATAAAAGGGGTATACCTGCAAGAAAGTGGTAAATAAGGGGCTATTTGAAAGGGGCTCATTGCCTTACATTTACAGGTAATATACCACATCTTCTATCTGAAATGGATATTAGATCATGGACTCATTAAATGTAAATTTGTGTATGCAAGTATGTACCTTGTGTTGTTGACAGACAGGTTATTTACATGTGTAGATTCAGATGGTGGTGATAACAACACATCAAACCATGAAGCGTTTTCTCCCGGAATCAGCACCATGGACAGAGGGTATCCATTAACCCTACAGTAAGAACAGCACCATAGACAGTCTATACATTAACCCTACAGTAAGAACAGCACCATGGACAGAGGGTATCCATTAACCCTACAGTAAGAACAGCACCATAGACAGTCTATACATTAACCCTACAGTAAGAACAGCACCATGGACAGAGGGTATCCATTAACCCTACAGTAAGAACAACACCATAGACAGTCTATACATTAACCCTACAGTAAGAACAGCACCATGGACAGAGGGTATACATTAACCCTACAGTAAAAACAGCACCATAGACAGTCTATACATTAACCTTACAGTAAGAACAGCACCATGGACAGAGGGTATCCATTAGCCCTACAGTAAGAACAGCACCATAGATAGTCTATACATTAGCCCTACAGTAAGAACAGCACCATGGACAGAGGCTATACATTAACCCTACAGTAAGAACAGCACCATAGACAGTCTATACATTAACCCTACAGTAAGAACAGCACCATGGACAGAGGCTATACATTAACCCTACAGTAAGACCAGCACCATGGACAGAGGGTATCCATTAACCCTACGGTAAGATCAGCACCATGGACAGAGGCTATACATTAGCCCTACAGTAAGATCAGCACCATGGACAGAGGGTATCCATTAACCCTACAGTAAGATCAGCACCATGGACAGTCTATACATTAACCCTACAGTAAGATCAGCACCATGGACAGTCTATACATTAACCCTACGGTAAGACCAGCACCATGGACAGTCTATACATTGAACCTAGAGTAAGTTCAGCTCCTCTGGATAATGATGTATGTCAACTGAGGGCAGCATGCTAGAGATGGTAAATATGAACTCTAGCCATCCATCTGATGGTGGGCTACTGAATCCAGGTCAGACATACTCCCCCACCCCCTGCAGATTACTGATAATGGCCCTCGAGCATAAAGCCCATATTAAAGATTGCAATATCTATAATCTCCCAATGGGGGAACAGGATGAAAGTGGAGGGGTGGAAGGGGGCTAAAAGCTGGGGGTCACCCTGAGCGCTTAGAGGAGCTGGGGGGGCTGGGAAGCAGGACCACATCTCTTTAGATTAGGGGCCTGGGGGGTGAGGAGGCTGGGGGGGCAGAGGGCACTGTACTGGGCAGGGTGGAGTGGCACTCAAAAGCTGTCAGAAACAGACACACATACACCACACACACAACAAACACACACTCAAGGGCTGTCAGAAACAGAAACAGACACACATACACCACACACACAACAAACACACACTCAAGGGCTGTCAGAAACAGAAACAGACACACAAACACCACACACACGACAAACACACATACACACATGCTCTGAGCTTCCCTTAGGATACACTCAAACTGGGAGGTGAAAGAGGGGTTGCCATGGTGGCACTGACATGTGACTAACAAAAGGCATACAACATGCTACATGTGAATGTAGTGTGAATACATTTTATGTGTATTTTGAGTGGGTGAACTTGGGGCGAGTGACTTCCATGTTCCATCCAAGTCAATGGGAGAAGAAACCAAAGAGGCAACCAGTTGCTAAAATGGCCAACTCCATTTTGTGGAATCAGTGACTGCTTTTAAGACAAACTAGTCTGGATGGAACCAATCATACAGCCAAAACATTCTAGTATCCCATTTCAATGTGCATTGACTGTCAGCTTATTACTGTACTATGTCATGCTAACACATCAACCAATGCCCTTCCAGTCAAATTCAGTCCAAAGCATCAGCGTTGACCTGTCGAGCTGGGAGTTCAGTCCAAAGCATCAGCGTTGACCTGTCGAGCTGGGAGTTCAGTCCAAAGCATCAGCGTTGACCTGTCGAGCTGGGAGTTCAGTCCAAAGCATCAGCGTTGACCTGTCGAGCTGGGAGTTCAGTCCAAAGCCGTTAAGAAAACACGATGAGGAAAAACAATGGAAAAGATAGACAGCGAAACATCCATCTCCCCTTATTTATTGTGGGGTATTTTCGTTGCAGTGCATTGGAGCCTGCTAATAGTGCTGGTAGAGCTGAGCCCTGGTTGGCTGGTTAGCTGGCTACAGGAGTGAGTGTGCGCAGAACACACTGAGACACTATTTTATGCAGCCTGCTAGAGAACGAGACATGAATATGTATGTCGAGAGGCAGAAGCCATTGCCTATGCAATACTTCATTATGCATAATGCAGCTGGCCTACGCCACTCACTCCACACACACACACATGCACTCCACACACACAAATACACACACACACACACACACACACACAATTGTATTACGTGTTAAACACGATACACACACTGATGAGCTGGTAAACAAATGCCAACATTCCCACCACCCTCACCCCCTTAATACACAAACTCTCACACCCTCACTCCCTGAACCCAACCAAATGCATAACGCCTTCTTCTCTTCTCCATCTTCCCCCCTTTTCTCCATCTCTCCCTCATTCTCTCTTTAACCCTCTGCTCATGTGCATACACATCAGTGCTCTCTTGCAACCCCCATCCTCCTCTCTTTCTCTCTGTCACACATCATGGAGCGCCTCTTCCCATGGAGACAGATGTAGGATCATTTTCAGCCAGACTGAAACTCCACTTCCTCCTTTCCTTTCCTTCCCTCCATCTCCCTGTGCTCTTCATTCCCCTCCGTTCCCTCCATCGATCCATCTCTAACCTTCCGAATGCTAGCTATCTCAGATCTTGGTGAGTCTCACAGAGACTTTTGAAGTTGTGTGCCAACGTGTTTGCATTTAGAACTGAGCGAATCAAATATTTTCCTGTGTGTGTGTCTGTGTTTGCTTGTGTGTGTGTGTGTGTGTGTGTGTGTGTGTGTGTGTGTGTGTGTGTGTGTGTGTGTGTGTGTGTGTGTGTGTGTGTGTGTGTGTGTGTGAGGAGCAGGGGGAGGTTAAGTACATAAAAATGAAAAAGGAGAGACAGGGAGATGGAAGTAGGAGTAAGCAGGGCCGGCTCTATTCATAAGCGACATTAGCGACATAAGCGGCCGCTAGGGGTAATTCCTATAGCAGAAATTCTCGTTTAGGTTCCACCTCCGAAGAATGAAGCATGCTGATAATCAGGGGTTGGAACCAGTTCAGGGAACAGAACCGAAAACTAGAAAATAAACGGAACCGGAAACGAAAGTGATCTATACTGTTCCAGAACAGAACCACTATTTTAAAAGCACGAGAACCGCTTAATAACGTTATTTTACGTTACAGACATTTTTCTTTGTCCCACAAAAAAACCCTGCAACAAATCACCTATGCAAACCCTCACTCTGTCACTTAGGAACTTATTCCAGTGTCTGCCTGCAAGATGTTGTGTGTGTTTGTGTGTGTTTAGGCTACCTTCCCCTCCACCTCTGAATGCTGCAATAGGCTACTGTGCTGACATTACACACCAGACCTTTACAAGCATGATTCATCTTTTTTATTAGCTAGAGAAGAATGGATTCACTTTTTTAATGCTAGTTAAGGATACTATAGGCCTAGTTATCACATTTCACACTGGATTTATTAACTCCAAAAAGATAAGAGGGGTTTTTGATTCTGATGCCACTCTGCACACACGCTTGTTAGCTTGCTAGCTAGTTAGCTCAAAGGACATTAAAACTTCCTTCAAAGAATCTGCTCCTCCTAGGTATAGTTCTGTATACCTAATTCAGATAATGCATGTCATAACAACATGCCCAGTACTTCAATCCTCTTCCTCACCCCTCTCTCGCTTTCTCCACACCTACATATTGCGCCATAGGCTACACGTGTCTGTTCATCATGTACATAAACAACTAGCTTGCCAGGTCTATCCAACTGGTGAAGTCATTTAATGAGCTTAATGTAAAAAACGGTTGATTTCAAAGGTGAAAAAATGAACAGAAAGGAACGATATAAACTGTTAATTGTTTTTTGTTCGAACCGGTTCAGAACGTTATTTTACTGGTCAGAACAGTGTAACGGGGGAAAAAATGTGGTTCTGTTCAGAATGAAACCATTGGAAAATTAGAAAAAATATATTTTGGTTCCAACACCTGCAGCTAATACATATTCACGAATTGGCGGTGGGAACGTTGTGGTGATTTCCACGTGGAGTGGAGAAATAACAACAAGTAGGCAGCTGACAGTGTAGCTAGCTATTATGCTAACCTTATATAGCTAGCTAATGTTGTATGTTGTTGCTACATAGTACTCAGAAGATTAGCCAGCTGGCTAGGCTATGGCTGGTTCTGGAGCTGGATTTGTCATAAGCATTTAGGGAAAACTTCGCCACAGATGGATACGGGAATCAGTATATTTGACTTTGCCAACTATTGTTATCTCCAAAGTTTTGGCATCTTCCATAAATTGCGGCCGTGAATCTGCCATAGAAATACAAAGGAGATTAAGCTCTGGTAATATGGATAGCCTAACTATTGAACGGTTTGGACTACAGAATGCGTTTTTGTTCTACATGGTAGGCTGTGCTACAGCAATGCCAAGTCAGCCCGTGCTCATGCCATGGTTCTGACAGCTAGGTGAAGTGAAATGATAGGCGACGCAAATGATATGTAACAATGCCATGAGCATATTGCACACGAAACCCCAATACAAATGTTACAACAGCACAAAATAGACAAACGTTTGTGGGTTTATCTATTTTCTTTTGCAGGTGCCTTTTCATTATAGAATAGACACTTGTGATTTCTACCTGCACCAATCAAAGTAGTGGAGCGTGACTTAAACCATTCATCTTGGGGCGACAGGGGGAGCAGAGTTCCAAAATGCAATCATATCACACACAATTTTACCATTTATAAAATGGTCATATATTTTTTTGGGACAAACTAGATAAACTATAAGTGAAACTTGACAAATTATCCAATGGATTATGATACTTTGCTGGTAAAAGTGGAGGTGTGAAAACATACGTTTGCACCCCTATTTTAATTTACTCCATGGCTCAGGCAGCCAAGTGTAGACTGGTGTGAAAAGCTGTTTGGCTAAGTGAAAGATGATATATTATATTGCTCAGCTAAATCGCGAATCACAAACAGGAAGAACTTTGCAGGAGTTTCTGATGAATTAACACTACCATGCTAGTGGGCGGTAACATCCAGATAAAACCCAGCTCTGAAAAGTATTATCACGTCATTTCATAGGGGAAACACACGGCATTGGCACAGAAAATATCCAATGGTACCACTTCATCCCCAAATATATTACACTTTGACTAAAACTATGACTTATTGACTTAAATCGTTGTGCAACATCATGGGTAAGCTATGGGCATTGTCTATCAGCTGAAAAAAAAGTTAATTTCCACTCTTGTGGGCGTTTAAAACTGCCAAAAAAAATCTCTACACCCCATGGCAAAATGGGTAGAATTGCAAGAAATAAGGTGTAAAACTGCAAAAATGTTCTCTCTGCCCCATGGCAAAAAAAGGCCAGGCACCACACCTTAATATGGATTTGTGTTTCTCTTAATCCTATCACAATCAACTTTTATCTGTTGAATGTAGACTTAAATAAAACACTTTTGGTATATACATATACACTTTATAAATACATACATTTTAAAGTGGTTAAAATTCATAAAAATGTTGATGACGCAGTGTGATAAACTAAAGAAAATATTCATTTTAACCAAGTTTTTGAAATGTTTATGTTTCCTTTTTGAAAAAACGAATATTATTGGACCAAAATACCAACAAATCTCAAAATGGATAGGTAGATGCAAAAATGTCATTTCAGCCTGTGGTGCCTGGCCTTAAATTTGTCATAAAAGGTTTCAAAAAATTCTCTCCACCTCATGGCAAAATGTGTAGAATTTCAGGAAATGTACTTTAAAAACATAAATATTTCCCTCCGCCATGAAGAGAGGGGCCACTAAAATGTTTTGCAGCGAGGTGGTGGGCCCCCCAACCAAATCTCGCTTAGGGCCCCCAAAAGGCTAGAGTCAGCCCTGGGTGTAAGCTTATGAACAATCCTTAGGGGTCTGGGATAAGGTGGTTGGTGTGGGGTGGGGAGGAGTGAGTGAGTGCTGGGCTGGGGGGTTGTTGGGGGTTACATCTCATCAAGGCATGGGTTTTGCTCCCCCTGCTTTCTGTACACCCAATACGCCCCCCAGGCCCATGCTGCGTCAGTGAAAAGTGTGCTTCTTCAGCAGTCCCCGTGGACACGTTCACCCTCACATCAAAGCAGCCAGTTTCTCTCTTAATGTGAATATCAAATCTGTGGATCACAAGTCCCAGCACAGTCTGCATAAAACCGCCCCTCCCCCATCCTTTAATTCTGCCTAGTGATGAGGGAGAGAGCGGGAGGGGGAGTGTGTGAGTGAGTGAGCGACTAATGGAGAGTGAGTGAAAGAGCGAGAGAGAGAACATACCTTAGACAAAAACAACCACCTGCTAGCCGAGTTCTAGCATTAAAATTCCCTCAAAACCATGAAGAACAGAGGTGATAAAAGACTATCAACTTAGATACCTCACCTGTTGTTCATAACGCGTGTTTCATATCCCTGTTTTTCAAACATATTCGTTATCCATTTTAATAATCTAATGCATTTTTGCCGAGTTACTTTATCCCATTCTGGTACGCTACGTTGTAAGGATGGGTTGAGAGAAGAGGGAGAGGATGTGGAGAGACGAATAGAAAAGCAAATGGGAAACGCAAAGGGGATCCTTGGGACGTCCAACTTTGATGCCCCCCCATTGAAGTTGAAATTTAAGACGGTTAATGTAAGGGTTAGGTACGATGTGCCATGACGATATGACATGAGCCTATCGCTGAAAGTTCCATGGCTCCTCTCCGCGCGCTCTGAAATCCCCTGCGCTCCCATGCCAGCCTCACCACTGCAACGCACCACTTTTACACCAGCAGCAGTAACGTTCAGCCTACTGTACATCTGACAACATTATTCAACTACTAATCACCACTACACCGAGGTAAAAAGCACCTTTCGAGTTCCTTACTAGAGTCAAGGGCAACTCCGGCCGAGGACATAGAAATAGTTTTGAACCCACATGAAGTCCATTGAAAAAGTTTGCGGGATGATTTTTTACGGGAGGGAAGTTTGAAGGTTTCTTTGGGCTCAAAACGAAAACAATAATAAATAAAAATTCTAACATTAGGCCTTTTTACCTTTTTACGAGTAGGTTAAGACTATTTGACTCCCAGCACAGACTCAAGGAGTCAGAATTAATCTAAATTACACTAACAAATAATCGAGATATGACAATGTTTGTTTGTGTTTATCAGAATACAATCTGACCCTTCACGTTATAATTAAGTGGGAGTTGGTCTATGCTAAGTTTGCGAAAAAGGCTGTGCATTTTATTATTTCAGTATTATTGCATAAAAAAAGTGATTTATGAACATATTCGATTCGAAAACTAAGAGCAGGGACTATGGGCAATTATCTTGGCACGCTTCTGTCCTGTGACCTGCTTTGCTGCTCTGTCATTGGGTGATACGACAGATCCCAGCGCTAATTGCGCAGCTGTGGGGAGAAGGCAGCTGGGGATTTGGGCTAAAATAGAGAGACCAATTTTGCATATTTCTATTTTATATGAGGGAGGGGGGCAGGAACGGGAGGGAGGGAGGGGTAGAGGGTGACAGTTGGAGCTTATGACGAGGGAGGGAATGCCTTATGACAACATATATTTTGATTTATTCAACTCAGTTTCTAAATGCAATTGAGGGGACAATTTGATTATATTTATTTAATTTTCATTTCATAATTCATATTTTTTCAATAGACCTATACATCCTAAAAATGACACTGAAATTACAAAATGTTCTACATCAAATATAGCATTTCTGAAATGCTTACATCATTAATTGATCATCATTCTAGGTAATCATTAATACAAATCTGTGTATCAGTGTTAGATTATCACAATTTGTATTTAAAAAATAATGTAGTCTGATTCTAAAAATCCATTCAAATGAATTCCATATTGACAAAATTGTCAAATGGCCATCTTCCGTAATGAAATATAGCGCTAATGGTCGTAAAAATATGCTATTTCATTTAGCGACATTGGTTGTAGGCCTAAAAAAGATTGAGCGATTAGCAACACTTAAAGATCTAGCAAATTAATAGTAATGATTTTTACTGCCATTTTGACTAAAATAGGTTTGAGTGTCTCTTCTTTAATTTTTTTCTTCTTTGATTTACGTAATTGAACAATTTGTCGCTGTGAATAATTAGCTTTTCCATTGAATTTGGTGTATTTGCGTTGTAAATGGAACCAAGTAGGTATGGAATAGAATATTCAACTAAAATGTGATGTTTACAAAATATTAAAGTGAACCATTTAACAATAAAAAATGCACACAATGTATTGTTACAATGAAATTATAACCACATTGAAATCGCAACTTCACAGCAAACAGGCCCAACGCAAGGCAGAGAGGGAGGGGTGTCCCCCCTTTCACAAACACACATACACACAAATACACACGCACGTGCGCGCACACACAGCAGCCAGGGTTCAGGTGGGCTATTAGAGGGAAACACGCCTGGGCTTGTCTACATCCACCCACGCATCTGGGGCCTTCTTTGGTCTAATAAATTAGATCGAATTAAATAGCTTTAAAAGACTATTGGATGCTGGTCTGAGCTCATTTGTGCCTATAACTTATTTTTTTTAATTTTAATTGCTATGCATTCAGAGAGACATCCAAATGCTTCAATGTAAATAGACCCATTTATGAAAATACGAAATTTCAACGTTTATGTGCACAATTATAGGCTTATATGTCATTAAACAATTATTAACACGAAACAGCCTAAATAGAAGTAAGCGCCAATGTAAGTATGTATCTAGGCTATATGAGTATTGACAAATGTCTGTCAGGCCTACATATGGCGTCATAAGAGAAAACATATCTGATCATCCTCCAGGATAATTCATGAAATCATAACTCATAAACATACATACATAACTTAAAACAGGCAGGCTAAACAAAGAACAGAGATGCTGTTTAGTTTCTGTGTTATTTTCAACGCAGATTTTTTCAGAATTATTATAATACACTGTAATAGGAAGGGAGATCAGAATGGTAATAGGGTCGGGGATTTTCAGCCATATTGAACAAGGATTTTCCCCTTGAAAACAGAAAGCACTTTATAAGAGAAATCATATAGGCCTAACCTACATTTTACTCATAATGTCCACAAAATAAAAGAGGACATTTTGAAAAGGGTCATTGTATTTTCATTATGTGGTAATTAATTTGGGTGCATCATTTATGTATGTGGAAGAAGCTCTTCATTTGTTACTTCATTTTTCAACATGGCAACTAGCCTACTCATCGCCAGACAAGGACTCTTGCCAAAAATCTCATCAAAATCACCTCCCAAAAATCCCCACAGCACCCCTCCAGAACATTACGGCTGTGTCCATAGCCAAGCGCTAAAAGCACATTCACAGACAAACCCACAAAACGACACCAATAAGTCAAATAATCACAGCAAATTATATTTGAAAAAAGATTAACAATGAAATAAATGATAAGCATAGATTTTAACAAATACTTCGCACTGCACGTGCCAGTGCCCATTCAAGTTTTGACCGCTCAAAAAGTCGGCAAATCAGGCATTTCAAGCCCTTTCTTAATTTCTCTCTCTCTCCCACCTCGTTCGTTCTTCCTATCCAGCCATTTTACATATTCATAACTCTCGCTGGTATAATGCGAAAACAACCCGTGCTATCAGCACCATCTGCGGCATCATGGACCCGTGCACACCGCCACACAGCAATCAACAACACCTAAAACACCTCTACCTGCACCGTTACAATAATATGGATTTTGTAGACAAAGTAATTTACACCCTTTTCAAATCCGATCTCTCCTAATTTTATGGCTTCCATTGATAGGCTACATCAATTCAGTTCTTTTTTCCTGCTACATCTGTTGTTTCTTTACAATTATTGGTACATATTGCAGTACGGATTTTAATCAGGATAGAATAAGTGAGACACTCACTGGATTTAATTGAAAAATATAACAAATAAAAACAGTGTTTCTTACCTTCCTGGAGAGAGTACAGCAGGAGTAAAGTTACAAGCCACATGCCATAAATAGCAGGTATATTTTTCAGGAATGTTTGGCAATCCTGGCGAGTATGCGGCGCAGTCTTTGGCCAGGCGAGTCTCCGTGCTGGACTGGCGACTATGCTCCCCGGCGGTCTCTCCAGCCCTGCTGCCCAGATAACCATCGCGGGGAAATGAGAAGCGCCTGTGAGACCCGCCCACGTCCCCTCCCCTCGATGTGACTATCATACGCGCGAAGCCTCTCTCCGGATTCTCATGAGACACCGCGGAACGATGGTTACGCGTCAAATTGAACCGCTGAGCCGGCCGAGGGTTGAGTTGAGTTGAGGAGTGGACATTCGGTCATTTATCAATGGGAAGGAGGGAGGGTGCACCGGTTTGACGACGACGGGTGGATGTCTGCTGTCAGACTCTGACAGGCAGGTGAGCGCGCCCACCTGTGTGCCACACGGACTAAACTACCTGTTTCTCTGACTATGGATGGATCTACTCCAGATACCATTTGAGACCAAATCCCTATAATCAACAATATTACTTGTGTGTTTATTTGTGGATTCATTCAGTCGCTGAGGGATTGCTGGATATATTGCTGGATATATGACTAATGAGTCGCATTAGTCGCATTGAAAGCACTTCTTTCTTCTCTTTCCTCTCCCCGACAACGGAGTACGCACAAATGCATGCATGTGCATGTGTAACGCTCTTTCTCCATCGCACTCACACACACACACACACACACACACACACACACACACACACACACACACACACACACACACACACACACACACACACACACACACACATAAACAGAGAGAGAGAGCGTGTGAGAGAGGAAGAGAGAGCTAGAGAGCAAGAGAGAGATGCAGAGACTTGAAAGATCCCTCTTGAGATCAGGATTTGCTGTCCTCTGTTTGGGTGAGCCAACGGAACGTTTACACACAGACCACAAGCCTGCATTTTTATTATTTTGTTTTTTGTTTTTCACCATATCACCCCAACCTTATATATGGACATTGGGCTCCCGAGTGGCACCGGTCTATGGCACTGCATCTCAATGCTAGAAGTGTCACTACAGACACTCTGGTTAGATTCCAGGCTGTATCACAACCAGCCGTGATTGGGAGTCCCATAGGGCGGCACACAATTGGCCCAGCATCGTCCGTGTTAGACATTTCTTAACGAACTTGCCTAGTTAAATCAAGGTAAAAAAAAAAAATGTATCCAAATGATTGATTACACTGAACTTTTGCCATTGTAGGACCAACATGCTCATAATGACAGATGACCAATGAAGGACACTCCAGTCTAAGTAGGCTCAGTGGCCAATGACCCCCACTCAGGGTTGGACTGGAAACCTCATGTTATGTTCTCTGTTGAAATGAGTACAGGTGCAGAGGAGGTGCAGTAGAGTGTTCAGTAAGGTGCATGCCTACAGCTGGAGCTGTGTCTGTGTGTGTGCGTGCGTGCGCATGTGTGAAAATGAGAGTGTGTTTGATCTGACGTGTAATAAAAGTGTTACAAAATGTGTGTGTGTGTGTGTGACTGACTGTGCCTCACAGAGTATATTTCTCACAGAGGGAGAGAGAGAGAGAGTGTGTTTTGTCAGCTCCTGGATCCTCCATGATGACTTATTTACTCAAGAATAATTAGCCGACCACAGAGCAGTCTCACTGATGAATATGCTTTGTCAGCCTGTCCCATAAGCCTGTCTGCACTGGGAACGGCCATCGTTGCTGGGGCCTGCTTTTTCCACACCTACAGTTGAAGTCAGAAGTTTACATACACTGAGGTTGGAGTCATTAAAACTCGTTTTTCAACCACTCCACACATTTCTTGTTAACAAACTATAGTTTTGGCAAGTCGGTTAGGACATCTACTTTGTACATGACACAAGTCATTTTTCCAACAATTGTTTACAGACAGATTATTTCACTTATAATTCACTGTATCACAATTCCAGTGGGTCAGAAGTTTACATACACTAAGTTGACTGTGCCTTTAAACAGCTTGTAAAATTCCAGAAAATGATGTAATGGCTTTAGAAGCTTCTGATAGGCTAATTGACATAATTTGAGTCAATTGGAGGTGTACCTGCGGATATATTTCAAGGCCTACCTTCAAGCTCAGTGCCTCTTTGCTTGTCATCATGGGAAAATCAAAAGAAATTAGCCAAGACCTCAGAAAAAAATTGGAGACCTCCACAAATCTGGTTCATCCTTTGGATCAATTTCAAAACACCTGAAGGTACCACGTTCATCTGTACAAACAATAGTATGCAAGTATAAACACCATTGGACCATGCAGCCGTCATACCGCTCAGAAAGGAGACACGTTCTGTCTCCTAGAGATGAACGTACTTCGGTGCAAAAAGTGCAAATCAATCCCAGAACAACAGCAAAGGACCTTGTGAAGATGCTTGTGGAAACAGGTACAAAAGTATCTATATCCATAGTAAAATGAGTCCTATATCGACATAACCTGAAGGGCAAGGAAGAAGCCACTGCTCCCAAACCCGCATAAAAAAGCCAGACTACGGTTTGCAACTGCACATGGGGACAAAGATCGTACGTTTTGGAGAAATGTCCTCTGGTCTGATGAAACAAAAATAGAACTGTTTCTCCATAATGACCATCGTTATGTTTGGAGGAAAAAGGGGGAGGCTTGCAAGCCGAAGAACACCATCCCAATCGTGAAGCACGGGGGTGGCAGCATCATGTTGTGGGGGTGCTTTGCTGCAGGAGGGACTGGTGCACTTCACAAAATAGATGGCATCGTGAGGGAGGAAAATTACGTGGATATATTGAAGCAACATCTCAACACATCAGTCAGGAAGTTAAAGCTTGGTCGCTAATGGGTCTTCCAAATGGACAATGACCCCAAACATACTTCCAAAGTTGTGGAAAAATGACTTAAGGGCAAGAAAGTCAAGGTATTGGAGTGGCCATCACAAAGCCCTGACCTCAATCCTATAGAACATTTGTTGGCAGAACTGAAAAAGTGTGTGCGAGCAAGGAGGCCTACAAACCTGACTCAGTTACACCAGCTCTGTCAGGAGGAATGGGCCAAAATTCACCCAACTTAGTGTGGGAAGCTTGTGGAAGGCTACCTGAAAAGTTTGATCCAAGTTAAACAATTGAAAGGCAATTCTACCAAATACTAATTGAGTGTATGTAAACTTCTGACCCACGGGGAATGTGATGAAAGAAATAAAAGCTGAAATAAATCATTCTCTCTCCTATTATTCTGACATTTCACATTCTTAAAATAAAGTGGGGATCCTACCTGACCTAAGACATGGCATTTTTACCAGGATAAAATGTCAGGAATTGTGAAAAACTGAGTTTAAATGTATTTGGCTAAGGTGTATGTAAACTTCCGACTTGACCAGCATGTAAGGTATCTAATTTCAGGCTTTTCTTTTATGTCTGCTACTTCAGGTTAGTATGGATATAATACTAGGCCTAAAGGTAAAACAAAAAAGTTATTTTTCCCAATAACTCACTTAACCGGACTCCAGTTTCTTTTTTTCCTAAACAAAATCTGCTATACGGTTAAGATTTGCAAATTTGCTTTGTATGAAATGGTGACCTTATTTATAAATCCCTGTAGATTTAACCTGAAATTAGACAAGCTGTTACTAGGCCAAATGTTGCTCAACAGAGTAGCTGTTACTAGGCCAAATGTTGCTCAACAGAGTAGCTGTTACTAGGCTAAATGTTGCTCAACAGAGTAGCTGTTACTAGGACAAATGTTGCTCAACAGAGTAGCTGTTACTAGGCCAAATGTTGCTCAACAGGATAGCTGTTACTAGGCCAAATGTTGCTCAACAGGATAGCTGTTACTTGGCCAAATGTTGCTCAACAGAATAGCTGTTACTAGGCCAAATGTTGCTTAACAGAATAGGTGAATAGTCTTCTTCCAAATGCATTCAAATGGAACCCCTCTAGGGGTTGAAGTGGGATAGCCAATATCAATACGCCTAGGCTAGTCAGTGATTGAGATGTCGCCAAAATTGGTTGCTTTTTAAAGAAAATGTCAAAATGATTTAAATGCCACTGTGTCTACCTGTCTCAGGTCGAGTCTCTAGCCTTCTTGTGAAATTTGTGGGGGAGTGGAGAGTTATTTGAATGTTTTCAATTTAGGTTTGTTCGTTGTGATTTGCAATTTTACCAACTCATTGCAACAGATCCTGACACAGACCATCCATGTGACTAATTTAAATGTAGAATGTTTTATAACAATTTGGAATACGCATAACTTGCTTCTTGGGACTGGCATCGACCAGCTTGGAGTTTCTATTTGGCGTCAGTGCCTAGCTTTGGTACCCGAGAGCCTCTTTGAGACAATCCGTTTGAATTAATGCGTTATTGCTGCCACCCTGTGTTTGAAATCTCTATTGCACCTGGACCATAATTGTTGTTTGTCCACCAATATGCATTGCTCTGGTTCAAATGGATAAATAAACCATATGCTGAATGGAGGACCAGTATTATGTGTCCAGAGAGCTAAATACCATTCTGGAGTAGGCCTATATCACTTGGATTGACCTTGCCTCAATCCTCAGCATCACCAAAGAAGCAAACTATGGCAGAAAATGTTTTATTCATGCTAATTTTATATTATTGTATAACAGTTTATATTATTGTGACAGTCACCACACATCACTCTTCATATTGTTCCTCCAGTAGTAAAATACAAATATATAGTGATCCCTCATCTTGCCAAGGTATTGATGTCATAGGGATGTCCTTGGGTCCAGTCATGGCTGTCTCTGGTCAATGTCTGTAACAAAAAATATAAGAACACATTTAGACATCGATAATAGCTCACATGACCAGTCAGGGTATAATGTGTCTAAACTTTAAAGCCTATTATATAGGCTATGTTGTTCTGATTGTCTCAGTCAATACACCATTACATTACCTTGTTTCAAGGTTCTGCGGTGTTCACAGGCCTGTAGACAAGACAAAAACAAGACAAACCATCGAACCATGGACAGAGTGTAAGACAATGTGTGTATGTTTATACTGTATGTGTGAAACACTTGTACGGGAGGTGTTTTTTTTTCTCCATGTTCAATGTTTAATTTAATGTTTCCTGTTTTAGCTCTGATGAGTTCAACGATTGTGTATTTTCTTACTTTGCATGACCCCTCCAACAGCTGAGCTTCTTACCTGTGTCAACACAGAGGAACACAGTCAGACACTCACAGTGAAAACAGACAAAGCTTACACATCCTAACCGGCCCACTGAACAGCTTAAATATTTCTCCATCTCCCCTTCAGAAATGTCATTTTAAATGCAGAACGACAGCACTTTTCACTTAGATTGTTCACTAAACCAACAGTCTCCCACATGCTTGTGAATCACTTAATACATAATTCAACAGCTACTTCACAAAGGCTTCTTTACAGTTCCATTGTATCCTTATTAGAGGAAATTACACATTTTAACATTTTCCTTACAAGCTAATTCATGTTAGGCATGTATCTGAGGCAGAATGGGTACCCATTGGGTATAGGCATGTTCTAGGCGTGTTCCTGACATGTCTTTGGCCTGGAGGACACTACTCACTGAAGATGATAGCAATACCCAGGCAGAAGAACACAGCAGCAAAGATGAGCCCTCCTCTTCTAAGTAAGGGGTAGTCTGAGAGGAAATCAGACACAAATAACTCACTGTGGTGAAATGGAAGAGGAAAGACTATGTAACTATTGTGACCTCGAAGAAATAGAGAACGAAACTCATTTTATCCTCCATTGCCCTTTCTATCACAATATATGCTTGCTCTTATTCCAGAAAGCACACCAGATATACCCTGGAATTTGTGTGTTGTGTGAGTGATGAGGAGAAACTGAAATGTTTTTTGTGTCCGTTGTGTATTTCTGTTTGTGGAATATTTAGATGAAGCCTGGAATAAAAGAAAAAGGGCTACCTATAATTAAATTGGAAAAATATTTAGCTTCTATGTGGTAAATGGTTTGTGTGTACAGTTGAAGTCGGAAGTTTACATACACCTTAGCCAAATAAATTTAAACTCAGATTTTCACAATTCCTGACATTTAATCCTAGTAAAAATTCCCTGTCTTAGGTCAGTTAGGATCACCACTTTATTTCAAGAATGTGAAATGTCAGAATAATAGTAGAGGGAATTATTTATTTCAGCTTTTATTTCTTTCATCACATTCCCAGTGGTTCAGAAGTTTACATACACTGTAAGGGGTGCGTAGCTGGTGGCAGGGAAGTCAGATGCAGGAGAGCAGAACTAGGTATTTGCCGGAGCAGTTTAATTGCAAAACCAACGGCATAAAGAATAACGAACATGGGTACAAAACCCGTCGCGCACCAGTAAACATGTGCACAAGCACTTACAACAAACAATTCCACACAAAGACATGGGGGGAACAGAGAGTTAAGTACACAACACTTAATGAGGGAAATGAAAACCAGGTGTGTAGGAAAACAAGACAAAACAAATGGAAAATGAAAGTGGATCGACGATGGCTAGAAGACCGGCGACGCCGAACGCCGCCTGAACAAGGAGAGGAACCGACTTTGGTGGAAGTCGTGACATACACTCAATTAGTACTTGTTAGAATTGCCTTTAAATTGTTTAACTTGGGTCAAACGTTTCGGGTAGCCTTCCACAAGCTTCCACAATAAGTTGGGTGAATTTAGGCCCATTCCTCCTGACAGAGCTGGTGTAACTGAGTCAGGTTTGTAGGCCTTCTTGCTCGCACACGCTTTTTCAGGTCTGCCCACAAATGTTCTATAGGATTGAGGTCAGGGCTTTGTGATGGCCACTCCAATACCTTGACTTTGTTGTTCTTAAGCCATTTTGCCACAACTTTGGAAGTATGCTTGGGGTCATTGTCCATTTGGAAGACCCATTTGCAACCAAGCTTTAACTTCCTGACTGATGTCTTGAGATGTTGCTTCAATATATCCAAATAATTTTCCTCCCTCATGATGCCATCTATTTTGTGAAGTGCACCAGTCCCTCTTGCAGCAAAGCACCCCCACAACATGATGCTGCCACCCCCGTGCTTCACGATTGGGATGATGTTCTTCGGCTTGCAAGCCTCCCCCTTTTTCCTCCAAACATTACGATGGTCATTATGGCCAAACAGTTCTATTTTTGTTTCATCAGACCAGAGGACATTTCTCCAAAAAGTATGATCTTTGTCCCCATGTGCAGTTGCAAACCGTAGTCGGTCTTTTTATGGCGGTTTTGGAGCAGTGAAGAGGCGGCTCCGGGATGCTGACCTAGGCAGAGTTCCTCTGTCCATTGTCTGTGTTCTTTTGCCCATCTTAATCTTTTATTTTTATTGGCCAGTCTGAGATATGGCTTTTTCTTTGCAACTCTGCCTAGAAGGCCAGCATCCCGGAATCACCTCTTCACTTTTGACGTTGAGACTGGTGTTTTGCAGGTAATATTTAATGAAGCTGCCAGTTGAGGACTTGTGAGGTGTCTGTTTCTCAAACTAGACACTCTAATGTACTTGTCCTCTTGCTCAGTTGTGCACTCCTCTTTCTATTCTGGCTAGAGCCAGTTTGCTCTGTTCTGTGAAGGGAGTAGTACACAGCGTTGTATGACATCTTTAGTTTCTTGGCAATTTCTTGCATGGAATAGCCTTCATTTTTCAGAACAAGAACAGACTGACAAGTTTCAGAAGAGAGTTCTTTGTTTCTGGCCATTTTGAGCCTGTAATCGAACCCACAAATGCTGACGCTCCAGATACTCAACTAGTCTAAAGGCCAGTTTTATTGCTTCTTTAATCAGAACACCAGTTTTCAGCTGTGCTAACATAATTGCAAAAGGGTTTTCTAATGTTCAATTAGCCTTTTAATGATAAACTTGGATTAGCTAACACAACATGCCATTGGAACACAGGAGTGATTGTTGCTGATAATGGGCCCCTGTACGCCTATGTAGATATTCCATAAAACATCTGCCGTTTCCAGCTACAATAGTCATTTACAACATTAACAATGCCTACACTGTATTTCTGATAAATTGTATGTTATTTTGATTGACAAAAAAATGGCTTTTCTTTCAAAAACAAGGACACTTCTAAGTGACCCCAAACTTTTGAACGGTAGTATAGGTATATTATTTTACTGCTCTAGGGATATAATTATTGTTAGGATAAACTTATTTACTATTATGTATAGATTTTTACCTTCAAGTTTTTCACTCTTTATGCGACGCGCAATGCAGAGAACACCGGAAGAAGAATAATTTAATTGCCACAGTGAATTATTGTAATGTTTGTTCATGTGTCAATCAATCCCATAAGGGATGGGTTGCCAACTGGCCATTTGACATGAAAATACAATTTATTTCATTCATTCGTTCATTCATAGCACATGATATTATTCAAGCTAACTTCATTTTCCACATGCACATTACTAACCAAACACATATACCATCAAACACTCTACACTTACCATAGTTAAAGTCGTAGTCTGAGATGTCATGTGATGTTTCTGAGGGAAAGGCAGAAGGAAAGACCATCCATTAAAATGAATACTTGAAGAACATTTAAAAAGAAGAGTGAGTATCATTTGTTGAATGACAGTTTCTGAAACTAAATGCAAAAATATCATAATGAATAAAAAAATCAGACAATAAAATAGATATCCTTGATGTTCATTTAGTGTATAACAGGATCAATTGAAGTAATGATAGAAATGGAAGACAATGGATTCAGTCTTACCTCCACCCATAGTGTCTGTGTGTCAGGATCTTCAGTTGGACTGAGTTGAGACTACTGAGATAGGCAGTGTGAAGTAGAGCTATTACAACAAGAGCAAAAAAACATGGAATTGACTCTGTTTTCTCCCGCGCATTCATGGCACGCAGACACATACACGCGTGCACAAACAAACATGAGCACACACGCATGCATGCACACACACCAGACACATTAACAGGGCAACAGTGCATAGCCATATATTCAGAGTGATCTTCTGTCTTGTTATCTGACAAGGTCATCAGCAATCCTGTAAATAGAGTAAATAGATAATTGATGAACTCTCTGAAAGCAAGTCCCAGATAGACAGAGACATCCAGGCTAGACTAAACACTAATAAATGTCTACTGCAGCTGTCTGTACTCTCTAACACACTTTGTTCGCTGTTTTATTTTGAACAGTATCTCAAAAAGCATGCAGGTGTGGATCATGTGAAGTACAGTATTGCTCCATTTCCTAGCTCAGGGAGTTAGCTCTGGGTGAGTGAGTAGTTACATTTTAATCTGATGTGAGGTAGAGGTCATGTAAGGGTATCTTGATATCTTCTCATGTGATCAGACTGGAAGTCAGGGGTTGAGAAGCCCGATGGCAAAGGCATGCTGTTCACCGGGTTTAATAGCTTGGGTCAAACACCAGTGTTAAAGTTGACTTTGAAAATGCATAAAACACAGTCAAACTCTCAGTTAAACTTTTAAGACCACAATGATTACAATGATGAAATCTGTGTTTGGGTCATCTATGCTATGATGACACACATTATCTGTCTAATGTCTCCTGGCCAATGGATTTGAACTAGTTTAGTAATTGCCACCAATGGAAAGTTAAAGGTTGGAGAATGAGGAAAGATACAATGGGAATGTACTCTTCAATTGGTTAAGCATGATGCAGCTGTACAGACAATAGAGCCAGATACCAGAGGTTGAGCCTTGAAGGACACAGTAACAGCAGTGAAAACACATCAATATCATCTGAGATAAGTGGAGAGGACTAGGGCACCGAGCTGACAAACAACTCTCTAGGAATGAGAAAACCATTTGGACGTTTGGTCATTTAGAAGAAAAAAAATATTTTTCTGTGTTTCTTTTGTATAATACACACACACGCACGCACGCACGCACGCAGGCACAAACACACACACACACATGCACGCACACACACACGCACGCACGCACGCACGCACACACACACACACACACACACACACACACACACACACACACACACACACACAGTGTTGTATAATTAACCTTGAGGGAACACGCAATTCAGTCCCATCCAAAATCCTATTTTCCCTAACCCCTAACTCTAAACCTAACCTTAACAATTACGCTAACCTTAACCCTAACCTTCCCCCGAAAACCTAACCTTAACCCTAATCCTAATCCTTGCTCCTAACCCTAAAACTAACCCTAGCTCCTAACTCTAACCCTAATTATATCCTCAACACTAAAGCCCCTATAATAAATATCCTTTGACCTTGTGGGGACCAGTGGTGGAAAAAGTTCCCATCATACTTGAGTAAAGTATAGAAAACTTTTGTTTCTTATTTAACTAGGAAAGTCAGTTAAGAGCAAATTCTTATTTACAAGGACAGCCTACCAGGGAACAATGGGTTAACTGCCTTGTTCAGGGGCAGAATGACAGACTTTGTCAGCTCGGGGATTCGATCCAGCAACCTTTCAGTTACGGGCCCAACGCTCTAACCAACAGGCTACCTGCTGCTAGTCTAACTACATTAATAGGAAGTTACTCAAGTAAAAGTGAAAGTCACCCAGTAAAATACTGCTTGAGTAAAAGTCTACAAGTATTTGGTTCTAAATATACTTAAGTATCAAAATTAAATGTAATTGCTAAAATATAGTTAACTGTCAAAAGTAAAAGTATAAATAATTTCAAATTCCTTATATATACTGCTCAAAAAAATAAAGGGAACACTTAAACAACACATCCTAGATCTGAATGAAAGAAATAATCTTATTAAATACTTTTTTCTTTACATAGTTGAATGTGCTGACAACAAAATCACACAAAAATAATCAATGGAAATCAATTTATCAACCCATGGAGGTCTGGATTTGGAGTCACACTCAAAATTAAAGTGGAAAACCACACTACAGGCTGATCCAACTTTGATGTAATGTCCTTAAAACAAGTCAAAATGAGGCTCAGTAGTGTGTGTGGCCTCCACGTGCCTGTATGACCTCCCTACAATGCCTGGGCATGCTCCTGATGAGGTGGTGGATGGTCTCCTGAGGGATCTCCTCCCAGACCTGGACTAAAGAATCCGCCAACTGCTGGACAGTCTGTGGTGCAACGTGGCGTTGGTGGATGGAGCGAGACATGAGGTCCCAGATGTGCTCAATTGGATTTAGGTCTGGGGAACGGGCGGGCCAGTCCATAGCATCAATGCCTTCCTCTTGCAGGAACTGCTGACACACTCCAGCCACATGAGGTCTAGCATTGTCTTGCATTAGGAGGAACCCAGGGCCAACCGCACCAGCATATGGTCTCACAAGGGGTCTGAGGATCTCATCTCGGTACCTAATGGCAGTCAGGCTACCTCTGGCGAGCACATGGAGGGCTGTGCGGCCCCCCAAAGAAATGCCACCCCACACCATGACTGACCCACCGCCAAACCGGTCATGCTGGAGGATGTTGCAGGCAGCAGAACGTTCTCCATGGCGTCTCCAGACTCTGTCACGTCTGTCACATGCTCAGTGTGAACCTGCTTTCATCTGTGAAGGGCACAGGGAGCCAGTGGCAAATTTGCCAATCTTGGTGTTCTCTGGCAAATGCCAAACGTCCTGCACGGTGTTGGGCTGTAAGCACAACCCCAACCTGTGGACGTCGGGCACTCATACCACCCTCATGGAGTCTGTTTCTGACCGTTTGAGCAGACACATGCACATTTGTGGCCTGCTGGAGGTCATTTTGCAGGGCTCTGGCAGTGCTCCTCCTGCTCCTCCTTGCACAAAGGCGGAGGTAGCGGTCCTGCTGCTGGGTTGTTGCCCTCCTACGGCCTCCTCCACGTCTCCTGATGTACTGGCCTGTCTCCTGGTAGCACCTCCATGCTCTGGACACTACGCTGACAGACACAGCAAACCTTCTTGCCACAGCTCGCATTGATGTGCCATCCTGGATGAGCTGCACTACCTGAGCCACTTGTGTGGGTTGTAGACTCCGTCTCATGCTACCACTAGAGTGAAAGCACTGCCAGCATTCAAAAGTGACCAAAACATCAGCCAGGAAGCATAGGAACTGAGAAGTGGTATGTGGTCTCCACCTGCAGAACCACTCCTTTATTGGGGGTGTCTTGCTTATTGCCTATAATTTCCACCTGTTGTCTATTCCATTTGCACAACAGCATGTGAAATGTATTGTCAATCAGTGTTGCTTCCTAAGTGGACAGTTTGATTTCACAAGAAGTGTGATTGACTTGGAGTTACATTGTCTTGTTTAAGTGTTCCCTTTATTTTTTTGAGCAGTGTATATTAATTTACAAACAATGCATTTATATTTAGTGAGGCTGCCAGATAGAGGCAGTAGGGATGATCATGTGTTCTCTTGATAAGTGTGTAAATTGGACCCTTTTCCTGTTCTGCTAAGCATTTAAAATGTACTTTTGGGTGTCAGGGAAAATGTATGGAGTAAAAAGTATTATTTTTTTTATAGTAATGTAGTAAAGTAAAAGTTGTCAAAAATAGAAATGGTAAAGTAAAGTACAGATACTCCAAAAAACTACGTAAATACTACTTGAAAGTATTTTTACTTATTAAGTACTTTACACCACTGGTGGTCAACTTTTTTTTTTGTTTACTTCTGGTCCCCACAAGAATTCAGTACCAGTCAAAAGTTTGGACACACCAACTCATTCAAGGGTTTTTCTTTATTTTTATAATTTTCTACAATGTAGAACAATAGTGAAGACATCAACACTATGAAATAACACATATGGAATCATGTAGCAACCGAAAAAGTGTTCACAAATAAAAATATATTTTATATTTTCGATTCTTCAAAGTAGCCACCCTTTGCCTTGATGACAGCTTTGCCCACTCTTGGGATTCTCTCAACCATCTTCACATGGAATGCTTTTCCAACAGTGTTGCAGGAATCCCACATATGCTGAGCAATTGTTGGCTGCTTTTCCTTCACTCCAATTCATCCTAAACCAACTCAATTGGATTGAGGTCAGGTGATTGTGGAAGCCAGGTCATCTGATGCAGCACTCCATCACTCACCTTCTTGGTCAAATAGCCCTTACACAGCCTGGAGGTGTGTTGAGTCATTGTCTGGTTGAAAAACAAATGATAGTCCCACTAAGCGCAAACCAGATGGAATGGCGTATCACTGCAGAATGCTGTGATAGCCATGCTGGTTAAGTGTGCCTTGAATTCTAAATAAATCACTGACAGTGTCACCAGCAAAGCACCCCCACACCGTCACACCTCCTCCTCCATGCTTCACGGTGGGAACCACACCGTGGAGATGTGGAGATCATCTGTTCACCTACTCTGCATCTCACAAAGACACAGCGGTTGGAACCAAAAATCTCTGATTTGGATTCATCAGATCAAAGGACAGATTTCCACCGGTCTAAGGTCAATTGCTCGTGTTTCTTGGCCCAACCAAGTCTCATTTTCTTATTGGTTTCTTTGCAGAAATTTGACCATGAAGGTCTGATTCACGCAGTTTCCTCTGAACAGTTGATGTTGAGATATGTCTGTTACTTGAACTCTTTGAAGCATTTATTTGTGCAATCTGAGGTGCAGTTAACTCTAATGTACTTATCCTCTGCAGCAGAGGTTTCTCTGGGTCTTCCTTTCCTGTGGCGGTCCTCATGAGAGCCAGTTTCATCATAGCGCTTGATGGTTTTTGCGACTGCACTTGAAGAAACTTTCAAAGTTCTTGACATTTTCCGGAATGACTGACCTTCATGACTTGAAGTAATGAGGGACTGTCGTTTCTCTTTGCTTATTTGAGCTGTTCTTGCCATAATATGGATTTGGTCTTTTACCAAATAGGGCTATCTTCTGTATACCACCCCTACCTTGTCACAACTTAACTGATTGGCTCAAACGCATTAAGTAGGAAAGAAATTCCACAAATGAACTTTTAACAAGTTACACCTGTTAATTGAAATCCATTCGAGGTGACTTCCTTATGAAGCTGGTTGAGAGAATGCCAAGAGTGTGCAGAGCAGTTATCAAGAATCTCAAATATAAAATATTTTTTGATTTGTTTTACACTTTTTTGGTTACTACATGATTCCATGTGTTATTTCATAGTTTTGATGTCTTCCCAATTATTCTACAATGTAGAAAATAGTACAAATAAAAACCCTGAAATGAGTAGACTGGAACCGTATGTTCTCAGAACGTTAGTCGACCTGTCCAAACTTATGACTGGTACTGTAGCTAAACATGTTCACACACACACACACACACACACACACACACACACACACACACACACACACACACACACACACACACACACACACACACACACACACACACTCACACATGCATGCACACACACACACACACAATTACAACTGAAGCTGTGTTAGTTCCTGCGCTAATTGATGTTGAGGAAACAGCTGACAGACATTCCGTGTGTCAGAGCAGGAACTGCCCTCTTTTAGTTTGTCATTGAAGCCTGTTGGAGGGTTAACAGATTACTTATTCACAGGCCTACATCCATCAACCATCAGCTTCCATACATCTCAACTACACTCATGTACTGAGGTCACTGGAAAATCCATACACTACACTGTAGTCAATAGACAATTACACTCTCGTTCTCATTAGCAATTGATTATGAGCAGAAGAATGTTACCCATAATCATTCATGATGTTGAATCATGCGTTTAGAGTATGATGTGACAAAGTAATACATTCAAACTTAAATAATGACAAAATACATCTTCATTTCAATTGACACAGTCATAGAGATGGAAAAGCAGAATCGATAATTCAGTTGTATTACACCAGAAAGTGTGCATAAGTTGAAAAGCATCAAGGAATCATCTGTGGCATTTATTGTGTCATGTTAACGTATTTAAAAAAAAAAGATCAATATTTCACATCCTTCAACTCTCAGCAATCCCGAACAACAACGTTTGGGGAAATGACAATGACAAGTGGAATCAACAGGAGTGTCTTCGTAGCAATGATCAATTAGTGGATATTGCAACTATTGAATCTGAATTCGGTGAATTACTATCAGAACCCAAAATATATCAACCAAAGATTCTCCTGTTTCTATAAAGAATTATACACCTCTGATTGTAAATTCACACCAAACCAGATTGAGTCATTTTTTTAAATGTTAGAACTCATCTTCACTCAATTTAGGAAGCCGGCTTGCTGGGAGCCCACATCACTCTCCATGAACTCAAAAGGGCATTGGATAACATGAATAAAGGCACCTGGTTGGGACGGTATTCCTCCTGAGGTCTGTTTAAGATTTTGGAACAAATTAGGTTCACTGTTACTTTAAATGATTAACACAGCCATTCACAAAGGTTCATTTAGAAGGGATGTAAATACAGCACTAATTTTGCTTTTATAAAAAAAAAGGTAAGGTCTCCACCCAGTGCTCTCACTAACACCCTCTTATCATTGATAAATGTAGATATTAAACTATTTTCAAAAATTCTGTCATCCTGTCTCAAAACCTACTTACCAAAATTGGTACATCTGAATCAAAGCGTGTTTATTAAAATACTATTATCTTCAGATAACCTCCGTCTATTACATATCTTATATTCTTCATCAAAAACTAAAGTTCCTTGGGCAGTTCTATCTCTCGACGCAGAAGAAGCTTTTGATACCCTAGAATGGTTATATCTTTGGAACATATGGGACCTGGCTCCAATTTCATCATTATGATTAAAATACTATATGTCAATCCCTCAGCCATAGTAATAACAGGCAATACAGTGACTTGCGAAAGTATTCATCCCCCTTGGCGTTTTTCCTATTTTGTTGCATTACAACCTGTAATTTAAATAGATTTTTATTTGGATTTTATGTAATGGAAATACACAAATAGCCCAAATTGGTGAATTGAAATGAAAAAAATAACTAGTCTAAAACATAAAAACCTGAAAAGTGGTGCATGCATATGTATTCACCCCCTTTGCTATGAAGTCCCTAAATAAGATTTGGTGCAACCAATTACCTTCAGAAGTGACATAATTAGATAATTAAATAAAGTCCACCTGTGTGCAATCTAAGTGTCACATGATCTGTCACATGATCTCAGTATATATACACCTGTTCTGAAAGGCCCCAGAGTCTGCAACACCACTAAGCAAGGGGCACCACCAAGCAAGCGGCACCATGAAGACCAAGGAGCTCTCCAAACAGGTCAGGGACAAAGTTGTGGAGAAGTACAGATCAGGGTTGGGTTATAAAAAAATATCTGAAACTTTGAACATCCCACGGAGCACCATTAAATCCATTATTTAAAAAATTAAAAAACCTAAACCTGCCAAGAGAGGGCCACCCACCGAAACTCACAGACCAGGAAAGGAGGGCATTAATCAGAGAGGCAACAAAGAGACCAAAGATAACCCTGAAGGAGCTGCAAAGCTCCACAGCGGAGATTGGAGTTAGCTGGGATTTACGGAAGAGTGGCCAGAAAAACGCCATTGCTTAAAAAAAAATAAGCAAACACGTTTGGTGTTCGCCAAAAGGCATGTGGGAGACTCCCCAAACATATGGAAGAAGGTACTCTGTTCAGATGAGGCTAAAAATGAGCTTTTTGGCCATCAAGGAAAACGTTATGTCTGGCGCAATCCCAACACCTCTCATCACCCCGAGAATACCATCCCCACGGTGAAGCATGGTGGTGGCAGCATAAATAAAACTGAAGGCAAAACACCCCAAGAACAAGCAGGAATTGAAGACAGCTGCAGTAAAGGCCTGGCAGAGCATCACCAGAGAAGAAACCCAGCATCTGGTGATGTCTATGGGTTCCAGACTTCAGGCAGTCATTGACAGCAAAGGATTTGCAACCAAGTATTAAAACTCACAATATAATTTATGATTGTTACTTTTGAGCCCCTAAAATTGGGGGGGTTATGTATAAAAATGGTTGTAATTCCTACACGGTTCATACAATAATTTTGACAAAACCCTTAAATTAAAGATGAAAGTCTACACTTAAAGCACATCTTGATTGTTTCCTTTCAAATCCATTGTGGCGGCGTACAGAGCTAAAATGATGCAAATTGTGTCATTGTCCAAATACTTATGGACCTGACTGTATATAGACAGTGTACAAAACATTATGAACACCTGCTCTTTCCATGACATAGACTGACCAGGTGAAAGCTATGATCCCTTATTGATGTCACTTGTTAAATCCACTTCAATCCGTGTAGATGAAGGGGAGGAGGCAGGTTAAAGGATTTGTAAGCCTTGAGACAATTAAGACATGGATTGTGTATGTGTGCCTGACAGAAGATTTAAGTGCCTTTGAATGGGGTATGGTAGTAGGTGCCAGGTGCGCCGCTTTGTGACTAGCAACCCTAGTTGCTAAGGGGTGAGAAGGGGGGGATTTGAATGGAGACATGTTGGGGTTGGTGGGGTTGAGGGAATGGGATGGGAGGTTGGGGGTGGAGGTCCACGTCTTTGTCTTTTCCTGTTTATGCTGAATTTATTATAAAATCTGTATGTATTTCTTACAGTTTTTCTTCTTTTGAAGAAACTACAAGTCCAAAAAAACTACCAGTCTACGGGTACAGGTTTTAAAATGGATAATGTACATGTAAGCCCCCAACAATAAGAAACAGGCACAGCAGTAAGGTTTACGTGAAGATGGGGTATAACCGGAGACAGGTTATTAGTTTTAGAAGAGGTTGCAGTGTGAGTGAAATATATTCCTCAGAGTATTGCACAAATATGCTCAACACTGTTTCAGGAGAACAATGATCAAACACATGCAAAAATGGATCCTAGTCTACATGATCAACATTATAAGACAGCAGATATCACATAAAAAAATATTTATTGCAAGCTGCTGACAACAATAAATAAATACAAAAACAAAACATATATAGGCTTAAAGGCACATAACGTGACGAGCCTTCCATTCCCTGCCAGTGTTGCAGGTTTCACACCAGTCTCAATCTCATTGTCAGGTCCAAAATACTTGTTGAGCGTCCTTGGAAGACAGCAGCTGTGGTCACATCACGGTCTTGCTTGCTGGGAGGTGGAGAGTGAATGAACATGTTCAGGATCATCATACTAATAACGCCATCCTATCTCAACCTTGATTCTGACATTTAAAGATGAAGATGGATATGAGTACCCTCTGAAGCAGTACTGGTGAAAATGAACTTAATTATTGATTGAATCCCACCCCGGTGCTGAGGTTTTCTGCCTGAGCATTCTCTTCCCAGTGGTCCGGGGAGCTCCTTTCCTTACCTGCATCTTGCTGTAGACCCAGGGCAGCAGGCGGCTGACACGACTATAGACCCCCGGTCTGTCTCTCTTGCCACAGCTATCCCCCCAGCTGGTCACCCCCGCCAGGTACCAGAGCTGGTCTGAGTCTTTACACACCAGGGGGCCACCACTGTCCCCCTAGAGGAGGGAGGGAGTGGTAGGGGGAGGGGGAGGGGGAGAAGAAGAGGGAGAGAAGAAACAGCAGAGAAGGGAAGGAGGGAAGAGAGAGACACAGGGTAAGATTTGTGGACTTCATGTAAGAAACTATGTGGAAGTAGCTACTGCCTGATTGGTTTTAGTGTCCCACTCACCTGGCAGGAGTCCTTGCCTCCCTTCATGTCTCCAGCACAGAACATGTTCTGAGAGACCTTACCCTTGTACGCTGTGTTACTGTTACACGTGCTGGAGTCAATGATGTCCACAGTCACCGCCATAAGATTCGTGGAGCCATGAGCTAAACAGCAAACAAATGACATGCAACAATTTAGAATATCACACCAGATTGCATCATGTTTTCTATCATATTTCTCTTTCCCCCTGCTTGTTCATCCCAATGCCAATCAGCAGAGGTGTGGACTCGAGTCACAAATATGATGACTTGCAACTCGACTTTGACTTTAACACCAATGACTCGTGACTTTACTTGGACTTGAGCCTTATGACTCGACCTGACTTGATTCCCTCCCCAAGCTCAAATATTTAAAATGATGCTATTAAAAAAAGTGTGCAGCGCATCAACTCTTCATTTAACGGATTACAGTTTGAATCGGACAGCAGCCAATCAAATTGTGCCAGCTGAGAAAAAGTTGTGCGTGGCAGTGCAGAGGAACGTCGGCGGGTGAATTCAGATGGAGCCCTTGGAAAGATGATACCTAAAATTAATATTTTCGGATATAAAGAAGACGCTGTATCAACAAAAAACGGATTGCAAAACTTGCAAAACATGCGGGAAGAAAATTACAGACGGAGGTGCAACAATTTCCAACTTTCTTCGACATTTGAAGCTGCACAAAGAACGGTAAGTAGTGTCTAATATAGCCGACAGCTATATATTTTATTACTTTACTGGTGTATCATGTAGGCTAACGTAACGTTAAATCAATGAGCCTCCACACAGTCAGTCAGTGCAGGAACGTGATCATTGCACCCAAGATTGAGCTACAACTGGCTAGGCAGTTGGTAGCCTGGCTGCCTGATGTTTCTGCTGTTCCTATAACCATTGACATACGTTAGCCTACTGTAACCACACAGAGAGAGAGTGTGTGTTAAGGTTGGGCGATTGTGTACAAGCCTACATCGCCCGATTGCGCCCCATAGCGATCCTCGATAGTTGATCACTATTGGGGGGGGGGGGGGGGGGGGGGGGGTCTTTCTCATGGCTACCCATGTATTTCCATGGAAATTATAACGTTTAATTGGAAAGTAATGAATATATAGATATTTTTAAAAGCATTCATGATTTGTATAAATGTAAAATACTAACTATTACTCTTGTTAAAAAATTGAAATGGTTTTACATTTGGTGAAGAGCACATTATGACTTGTTTGGGACTCGAAACTCAAAGTTTAGGACTTGAGACTTGACTTGTTACTTGACGGTCTTGACTTGAGACTTGACTCAGACTTGCCTGTCTTGACTTGGGACTTGAGTGCTAAGACTTGAGACTTACTTGTGACTTGTAAAACAATGACTTGGTCCCACATCTGCCAATCAGCCCCCGAACTGTCATACCATGTGTCACTCACCTGCCCCCGCTTCTGTTGTCCCAAATCCAGAGGTCCAACATCTTGTTCCAGGGGAGAAGATCTTGTCATAGGCAGGCAGACACACAGGCTGGATGTTGTCTGAAATAACAAACATAGACATATTATGATGCTAATAGTGGTATAAATAATCATATAATATATTGTTAGGTTAAAGGTGAACTCACTGGAGTAGTCTACACGCTGTGTGAGTTTGAGAAGGGTGATGTCATAGTCGTTGGTTTTGTCGTCGTAGCTCTCATGGACAATGATCTTCTGCACCACAAAAGGGCGAGGCAGCACCATCTGAGAAACCATGCCCACATACACATGCCAGTTATTGGGCACCAGGTACGATGAGGCCATCCTAGAGAGAGTAGAGTTGTTAGGTCACTCTCTTCACTGATCACTGTTCAGCCTAAGCACTGTGCAGTCTTAGCTAGCTCCCTTCAGTTAGCTTTATTCAGTTCCAGCTCTGTTCTTGTTATATCCCAGTTGTTTTTTGTCTTAGCATTGTTAGGTTTCAAGAGTTTTCTATATGTTCTGTTTCGTATCGTCATTACTGTTCTGCTTTACATTGTTTCATTACAGTTCCTTGTCCATTGTCTGCGGTGTTGTCTGATGTACTGACCTGGGGAAGCAGTGGGCTGCTGTCACCACAAAGTCAGGAGCGATCAGCGTGCCCCCGCAGGTGTGAGAGCCCTGAAAGTGGAGGCTGACCTGCCAAGGCCAATCGCCCAGATTCGCTGCTGATCCCCCTATGATTCTGGACGACTGCTGCCTGCCACAGTCTACCATGGGGACAGAGAGAGGGAGTGAGTCGGTCCGTAGTGATAATACAGTATGGGGATTTGTCCTCTGTTCATCAGGAGAGCGAGATTAATATCTTTATCGAGCTTGAAAGACCAATGGTTGCCTTTGTGCATTAACTGCGAGAATGTAAAGATCGTTACTCACCGGTACACTGCAGGGAGACAGTGTCATTGTTAGGGCAGGATGAGCTACAGAACACAGAAAGAAAGTCACAGTAAATCAGGTCACCAATGAGGTCACATGTTTTCTTTGTCTTCCCCAGTTACTCCATCTAATGGTCAAATACTTGGCTCTGTTTGATACTTTTGGTATCTTATCATAACATATAGTATGTGAGAAGTGACATAGTGAATGATGACCAGGTGGTGTCTGAGAAAGTCCCGGAAGAATGCCAAGGACTCCAGCGACCCCAGCCACGGACTGCTCTCTCCATGTTACCACCTGCACCTTAAGAGGCTATTGCACTGACTCTTCACACCTGCGCCTTAAGAAACTATTTACACAGACTCCCCAGCTAGCACATTTTAGTTACTTGGAAGTTGTGGGAACGTACGTTTTTGGTTTCCCATTGGTTCTGGGAATTATGCCATAGGTTCCCTAATCAAAATGACAGGTTATTTGAAGGTAATTAAATAATGTTCTGAGAACATACAAAACCAGTCAAAAGTTTGATACACCTACTCATTCAAGGGTTTTTCTTTATATTTACTATTTTCTACATTGTAGAAAAATAGTGGGGCCTCGTGAGTGGCGCAGTGGTCTAAGGCACTGCATCGCAGTGCTAGCTGTACCACTAGAGATCCTGGTTCGAGTCCAGGCTCTGTCGTAGCCGGCCATGACCGGGAGACCCATGGGGTGGCGCACAATTGGCCCAGCGTTGTCCGGGATGCTCTTCTCCCATTGCTCTCTAGTGACTCCTGTAGCAGGCCGGGCACAATGCATGCTGACACGGTCGCCAGGTGTACGGTGTTTCCTCCGACACATTGGTGCGGCTGGCTTCCGGGTTAAGCAGACATTGTGTCAAGAAGTAGTGTGGCTTGGCTGGGTTGTGTTTTGGATAAATCACTCACAGTGGCTCTCTACCTTCGCCTTTCCTGATTCCGATGAGACAAGACTGTAACTACAATTGGATACCATGAAAAAGGGGTAAAAGTAAAAAATAAATAAAAAATAATAATTAAAACTATGAAATAATACATATGGAATCATGTAGTAACCAAAAAAGTGTTAAACAAATCAAAATATATTTTATATTTGAGATACTTCAAAGTAGCCACCCTTTGCCTTGATGACTTCTTTGCACATTCTTCTTTGCACATTTAGTGGGACTATCATTTGTTTTTCAACAGGACAATGATCCAACACATCTCCAGGCTGTGTTGACCAAGAAGGAGAGTGATGGAGTGCTGCATCAAATGACGTGACCTCCACAATCACCTGACCTCAACCCAAATGAGATGGTTTGGGATGAGTTGGACCACAGAGTGAAGGAAAAGCAGCCAACAAGTGCTCAGTATATGTGGGAACTCCTTCAAGACTGTTGGAAAAGCATTCCAGGTGAAGCTGGTTGAGAGAATGCCAAGGGTGTGCAAAGCTGTCATCAAGACAAATGGTGGCTACTTTGAAGATTCTAAAATCTATTTTGATTTGTTTAACACTTTTTTGGTTACTACATGATTCCATGTGCTATATGTCATAGTTTTGATGTCGTCACTATTATTCTACAACATAGAATGGTGTTAAATTGCCTTGTTTTTAACACATGCAAAGCTGTTAATTTTAGTTTATTCAAACAGACCCAATTTTTAAGGAAACTAGCTCATTAAGATTAGGTGTGGACAATTAGTGGGCACGGCCAATACACCTGAACACACTTAACAAGATAGAGAATAAAAATAGTTTGTTGACGCTAAGAAAGGAATGCATTTTTTAAAATAACATTCTTAGAACGTTTTTTGAACAATACTAATGTTTCTTGTGTTATTTATGGGAATTTGTCTTAATGTTCTGAGACTGTAAGGTCTGTCGTCAGGAATGGACCAAGGCGCAGCGGGAATGTGGATACTCATATTTTTTTTTAAAACACGAGTAAAGCATCCACAGGAAAAAAAACAATAAACATGACAGGAACAGTTTTGCAGGCACACAAAACGCAGTGCAAAAACAACTACCCACAACCACAAGGAAAAACACACACTACTATATAGGACTCCCAATCAAAGGCAACTCAACACACCTGCCTTCAATTGGGAGTCCAATAACCAACTCACACATAAAACAAAAATCTCTGCCACGACCTGACCAAAACTAATACAATTGCTCCCTCTGCTGGTCAGGACGTGACAGAGACATGACTTCAAATCGAACCATGAGGAAACCTGCAGAAAATGTTATGCTGAAGTACTGAAACTCCCACAGAAGAATGTTGTTTCTTAATGTTCCCGGAACAATTTGAGAACATTACTTTAAATTGAACCTGGAGGAAACCTGTAGGAAACATTATGCTGAAGTTCTGAAATTCCGTATGGTTCTCAGACGTGGGAATTTCAGTGCTAGCTAGGTATCCTGCACCATTCCCAGAAGGTTGTATGCAAAATAACCATAGGACAACCACGCTCTCACCAAGCTCTAAGAAACATATGGTTCTCAGAACGTTATGTGCTAGCTGGGTCTCCACTCACCCACTCTCACACCCACACACATGCACAGTCATAATTGCTGTTACAATTTAATGCTATTCATTTTAAGATGCTCAACCATGTCACAATTCACTTTAGCACATTTCATAGTTTATATTGTATATATTTACATCTCCATTTTTTTACTACTTTTTTATTACTTATTTGTGAATATTATTTTGTGTGCTGCACTGTTGAGGAGAGCTGGCAAGTAAATATTTCACTGTACCCTTTACACTCTGTAACCCGAGCACGTGACCAATAAACATTGATTTGATGGCCCAAGAAGAGGCTTACTTAGTGTGTGATATAATATACACTGAGTATACCAACAATTAGGAACACCTTCCTAATATCGAGGTGCAACCCCTTTTGCTCTCAGAACAGCTACTATTCGTCAGGACATGGACTCTACAAGGTGTCGAAAGCGTTCCAGAGGGATGCTGCTCCATGTTGACTCAAATGCTTCCCACAGTTGTGTCAAGTTGGCTGGATGTCCTTTGGGTGGTGGACCATTCTTGATACACACAGGAAACTGTTGAGAGTGAAAAACAGATGCAGTTGTTGACACAAACCGGACCGCCTGGCACCTAATATCGTACCCGTTCAAAGGCACTTAAATCTTTTGCCTTGCCCATTCACCCTCTAAATGGTACACACACACAATCCATGTTTCAATTGTCTTATGACATAAAAATCCTTATTTTACCTGTCTCCTCCCCTTCATCTTTACTGATTGAAGTAGATTTAGAAGGCGACATCAATAAGCTTTCACCTGGATAAGCTTTCACCTGGATTTACCTGGTCAGTCTATGTCATGGAAAGAGCAGGTGTTCTTAATGTTTAAGCCTGTTCTTGGGCAATAATTGATATGGCACTTTGCATTATATGCAAAGAGCTGTTGACGAGTGTGTTCAGAAGCACTTACCTTACTGACACCTTATCCTGGATGGTGTTGGAGGTCTTCCCTGTCACAGTGAGAGTGGTAGAGGACTCAGCTTTCACCCTGCTAGTGCTATGACTCCTAAATAAGTAGATGTAGAGAGAAGTTTATGTACACGTCCCGACATCACAACCTAACACACTAAACCCATTGACAGGTTTGCACAGTTCAGCCTTTCGACCACAAGAGGACAGCAAAAGAGGGGAAGATCTTACACTCTGAAGCCTAGTTGAGCACAGGTCTGGTCAGCCAGGCTCTTGTTCCAGCCACTGTAACACACAGGGAGGAAATTACCAGCGCTGCTTGTCTTCACCTGGAGACCCCCATTCGACCCGAACCTTACTGGATGATGCACAGATACATCACTCAATTAGAACATCACTCAACTAGAACATCACTCAACTAGAACATCACTCAATTAGAACATCACTCAACTAGAACATCACTCAACTAGAACATAACTCAATTAGAACATCACTCAACTAGAACATCACTCAACTAGAACATCACTCAATTAGAACATCACTCAACTAGAACATCACTCAATTAGAACATCACTCAATTAGAACATCACTCAACTAGAACATCACTCAATTAGAACATCACTCAATTAGAACATCACTCAACTAGAACATCACTCAACTAGAACATCACTCAACTAGAACATCACTAAATTAGCACATCACTGAATCACACAAATACATGACTCAGCAGTTAGAACCTCACAGGATCACACAGATACATCACCCAGAACATTACAAATCCATTACACATCTAGAAAGGTTCCCACTGGACACAAACTGGTTGAATTAATGTTGTTAAAACGTAATTTGTCAATGCATTGTGATGTGGAATCTATGTGGAAAATACATAGATTTTTTTTTTTAATCATCAACGTAAACTGTTGTTTTAAGGGGAAAATTTCAACCACAGGATTATGTCATGATTGTAACCATTTTTCAAAATAGACAAACCTTGAATTTGTACATTTGAAACAACATCAGTTCTTCGATATACTTTGCCTTCAGAAAGTATTCACACCCCTTGACTTTTTCCATATTTTGTTGTGTTACAGCCTGAATTTAAAATTGATTACATTGAGATGTTGTGTCACTGGTCTAGACACAATACCCCATAATGTCAAAGTTGAATTACATTTTTAGAATTTTTCTGAAATTAATAAAACATTCAAAGCTGAAATGTCTTGAGTCAATAAGTATTCAACCCCTTTGTTTTGGCAAGCCTAAACATGTTTATGAGTAAAAATGTGCTTAACAACTCATATAATAGTTGCATGGACTCACTGTGTGTGCAATAATTGTGTAACATGATTTTTGAATGACTACCTCATCTCTGTACCCACACATACAATTATCTATAATGCACCTCAGTCGAGCAGTGAATTCCAAACACAGATTCAAGCACAAGGACCAGGGAGGTTTTCTAATGCCTCGCAAAGAAGGGCACCTATTAGTACTTGTGCAAAATAAAATATATTGAATATCCCAATGAGCATGGTGAAGGTCTCAATTACACTTTGGATGGTGTATCAATACAAAGATACAGGCATCTTTCCTAACTCAGTTGCCGGAGGGGAAGGAAACCGCTCAGGGATTTCACCATGATGACAATGGTGACTTTAAAACAGTTAGAGTTTAATGGCTGTGATAGGAAAAAACTGAGGATGGATCAACAACATTGTAGTTACTCCACAATACTTACTTAATCGACAGAGGGAAAAGAAAGAAGCCTGTACACCATACAAATATTCCAAAACATGCATCCTGTTTGCAATAAGGCGCTAAAGTAAAACTGCCAAAAAGGTGGCAAAGAAATGTACTTCATGTCCTGAAAACAAAGCGTTATGTTTGGGGCAAATCCAACACAACCCATCACTGAGTACCGCTCTTTATATTTTCAAGCAATGTGGTGACTGCATCATGTTATGGGTATGCTTGTCATTGGCAAGGACCAAATATAAATGGAATGGAGCTAAGCACAGGCAAAATCCTAGAGGTAAACCTGTTTCAGTCTGCTTTCCAATAGACACTGGGAGACAAATTCACCTATCAGCAGGACAATGACCTAAAACATAAGGCCAAATATACACTGGAGTTGCTTACCAAGATGACATTGAATGTTCCTGAGGTGCCTAGTTACAAATTTGACTTAAATTGGCTTGAAAATCTATGGCAAGACTTGAAAATGGCTGTCTAGCAATGATCAACAACCAACTTGACAGAGCTTGAAGAATTTCAAAAATAATAATATGCAAGCTGTTAACGCTGCCAAAGGTGATCCTAACGTATCGAGCGGGGGTGTAAAATACTTATGTAAATGAGATATTTCTGTATTTCATCATACAGATACATTAACTTATTAAAAACATGTTTTTACTTTGTCAATATGGGGTATTGTGTGTAGATGGGTGAGAACAAAATCTATTTAATCAATTTTAGAACAACAAAATGTGGAATAAGTCAAGGGATAGGAATACTATCTGAAGGCTCTGATATACTGTATATCAGTGCCTTCAGAGGCTGGGCAGCACCTCCTCCTTGAAAGTTGACATACAGCTATTCAGTTGGTCTCCCATCCAGGGTTTTAACCAAGCCCTGATAAGCTTGGATATTTGGCACTGGCTACTACATGTACCAATGTGCGATCATGACAAGGATTTTTGAGAGACCTCTTAATAACTAAATATATTAAAGTCATTCCAAAGAGTAGATTTAACAGAGAAAATTAAATGTAACCATACTTTATAAGTCATATATCATCAATGATATTATTTAGGCCTATATAGCATTTGCAAAGTCATCAACAGCTATTGTTTCAATTCAACCCAGGGTTGAACTAAAACTAGACAACACATATAGGCCTAGGGCGTACAAGCTTTAGTTGATTTCTGTCACGCCCTGACCAGGTGAACTCTGCTATTTTGGTCAGGGTGTGGCATTTCTATGGTTTATTTTCTATGTTTTGGTTATAGCCTTTCTTTGTGTTTTATTTCAATGTTGGGCTCGGGGGTGATTTCCCAATCAGACAGCTGTCGCTTGTTATGTCTGATTGGGAATCACATTTAAGTTCCTTTTCCCCCACGATGTTTGTGGGTTGTTGCCTCTTTTGTTTGAGCAAGTTAACGGTTCGTCTATTCTTTGTCTGTTTTGGTAACGTGTTTATTTGTGTCTAAATAAACATGTGTTCGCTCCCAGCTGCGTTTTGGTCCGCTTCCTTATCACCCGACGACGAGCGTTACAGAACAACCCACCGAACCAGGACCAAGCAGCGGGAGGAAAAGGAGCGCGAGAGATGAGCTCGCGAGGGGAAGGAGTTCTGGACCTGGGAGGAGATCATGTCGGGGAAAGGACCCTGGCGGAGGGATTCCCAGGTCGAGGAGGTGATGCCAGCCGGTGGAAGGAGTCGCAGGAGGCGGTCGAGGAGGCCCGGAAGACACCCCCAAGAATTTTTTTTGGGGGGGCTAATGGGGTGGTCCGGAAGGGCAGAGGAAGAGCCCAGACCACTGCTCTCGTGGGGGATAACGGCGAAGGAGGAGGCAGAGATGTGGCAGGTCCTGGAGGACCTGCGTAGGGACAGCGTGGAGGAAGAGCCTTGGGTGGCAGAGGTGCGCACGGTATCGCCAGTGCGCCTGCACAGCCCAGTGCGCTCTGTGCCAGCGCCCCACATTTGCCGGGCTAGGGGGAGTGTTCAGCGAGGACGTGTTGTGCCGGCTCAGCGCTCCTGGCCTCCGGTGCCCCTTCTCGGTCCGATGTATCCTGCGCCGAGGACGCGCACTGTGTCTCCGGTACGGCTGCTCAGCCCAGTGCGTTCTGTGCCAGCGCTCCACACTTGCCAGGCTAAGGTGGGCGTTGAGCCAGAACGGGTGATGTCAGCTGTGCACTCCAGACCTCCAGTGCGCCTCCTCGGTCCAGGATATCCGGCGCCGCTTAGGCGCACTGTGTCGCCGGTGTGCGGTCACGGTCCAGCACGTCCTGTGCCAGCACCTCGCCCTTGCCGGGCGAATGTGGTGCCTGTCTACAGTCCAGTCCGGCCCATCCCTGCTCCCCGCACCAAGCCAGTGGTGCGTGTCCCCAGTCCTGTCCGGCCCATCCCTGCTCCCCGCACCAAGCCAGTGGTGCGTGTCCCCAGTCCTGTCCGGCCCGTCCCTGCTCCCCGCACCAAGCCAGTGGTGCGTGTCCCCAGTCCAGTCCGGCCCGTCCCTGCTCCCCGCACCAAGCCAGTGGTGCGTGTCCCCAGTCCAGTCCGGCCCGTCCCTGCTCCCCGCACCAGGTTAGTGGTGCGTGTCCCCAGTCCTGTCCGGCCCATTCCTGCTCCCCGCACCAGGTTAGTGGTGTGTGTCCACAGTCCGGCCCGACCCGTCCCTGCTCCTCGCACCAAGCCCACGGTGCGTGTCCTCAGTCCTGTCTGGCCCATCCCTGCTCCCCGCACCAAGCCAGTGGTGCGTGTGTCCAGTCCTGTCCGGCCCATTCCTGTTCCCCGCACTAGGCCCACGGCGCGTGTCCACAGTCCGGCACGGCCTGTGTCCGGTCCACCGGTGACCAGTCCTGTTCCGGTCGACGGCTCCGCTCCGGAGCCTGAGCATGCCGCTCCACCGTGGTCCAGTCCGGGCCAGAGGGGTAGGGCTAGGGTGGAGGCAGGGGGAGAAACACGCCCGGGGCCAGAGCCTCAACCGAGGGTGAGGCGCCCACCCGGGTCCCCCCCCTAATAGACTTTAGGTTGGTGCGCCGGGAGTACGCACCGTTGGAGGGGGGGTACTGTCACGCCCTGACCAGGTGAACTCTGCTATTTTGGTCAGGGTGTGGCATTTCTATGGTTTATTTTCTATGTTTTGGTTATAGCCTTTCTTTGTTTTATTTCTATGTTGGGCTCGGGTGATTTCCCAATCAGACAGCTGTCGCTTGTTATGTCTGATTGGGAATCACATTTAAGTTCCTTTTCCCCCACGATGTTTGTGGGTTGTTGCCTCTTTTGTTTGAGCAAGTTAACGGTTCGTCTATTCTTTGTCTGTTTTGGTAACGTGTTTATTTGTGTCTAAATAAACATGTGTTCGCTCCCAGCTGCGTTTTGGTCCGCTTCCTTATCACCCGACGACGAGCGTTACAATTTCAACTTTAATCTCCAAGTTAATCATTAATATGTTGTATTCACATCTCCAGCGCAACCAAAAATCCAAGTTAACGAATAGGTCAAAATCAAATCAACATTTTTCTAAGTGCATTTAAAGTTTGATTAGACTATATTTAGTCCAATTCTTTAAATTGGATTTTTGGTTGAGATGGCGACGTGAATCCAACATATCAATTATTAATTTGTAGACAAACTGAATATTGTATTTAGTTCGATATGCAACCAAATATCAACATTTGAAGGCGATGTACTGTATTTCCTGCTTGGATAGTTCCATCTGTGCCACTGACTTAGTCTGGTTTTAATTCCAGTTTGTCTACATATTAATAATTTATATGTTGGATTCAAGTCTCCATCTCAAACAAATCTAAGTTAAAGAATAGTACTAAATCAAACTTTAAATGCACTTTAAAGGAAGCTTGATTTAATTTAGATTCTTGGTTGAGATGGAGACATAATTCGAACAAATTATTCATTTCTAGACAAACTGGAATTTGTTGACAACCAAACACAATTCAATATCACTTTTCCAATACAGTAAATAGCCTATTAACTTGTCAACAAGTTAACAAATTATTTGTTTTAAAGTAAAGAATAGGATTAAGCCAGTGGTTCAGATGAAACTATCCAAGCATTAGATATCAATTAAATATTTATATTTGGTTGTGTTATCAACCAAACACAATTTAATTTAAGACTATCTTACAAATCAATGTAACAGCATTTATTCAGCCTTAAAATGAGCATTACATCAATGGCCACATTTTGAGGTTAGCTACTGTAACTATAAATGTATTTTTATGTGATAATAGAAAGCGTGCATGTTCAAGCTAACATGCAAAGGTTGCAGCTCTTCACATTTGCTGTAATGATCTATGCAGAATCTTGAACAGCATTGATCAACTACAACCCAGGTTATTTGGTTGTGCTATTAGATGAAGTACAATGATACACATTCATCTGTTGTAATAAATACAACATATCTGACATGGCATTCCCATTTGAACTTTGTTGTGCTTTTAAATTGTTGAAAGTGCAGTGATAAAACATTTAGTTGACAACTTAACCAGAAATCTGACTAAACCAAACTTTTCCATTGGAATTTGGTTGTGCTTTTAAATGGTTGAAAGCATAGTCATATAACATTGGGAATTCAACAAACTTCTGCCTGTCTTTTTGAGAGGGTGAATAAAGGTTGAAATCTCATCGATCAACGCCTCAACCAAATATGACCCACATTTCCACATAGAAGTGACGTGGTGTGCCCAGCGTTTTGCTTCTATTTTTGTTACTGACAACAAAAACTAGGTGTAGCGACAAGGGTACTGACCACAATTGGTCTCATCACTGCCCAGTTTGCAGTCCCGTCGGCCGTCACAATACACGATGTTGGAGGGGCAACTGTCTTTCTCCATCTCGCTCAGGGAGCCAGACATCAGGGATGGGCCATAATGCACTGGACAGAGGTCATAGGTTAAAGAGAACTAGTAAAAGGATATGCAGAGGCGTGGAAGCCCCCATGGTAATGCTTAATACATACCAACACAATATCATATATATTGCATTCACACGATACCCTAAATATGGAATTTATGATTGTCATAAATGTACACATATTTAATAGTTACATTATGTCCATGTTAGATTATGTTCTATTGTATTACATTATGTCCATATAGTTTAATGTTGTACTGTATGAGTTCTCTGTAAGTTATTGGTTGGGTTACCTCCCAGCCAGATAGCGATAGCGAGGAGGACCAGCAGTAGGGCGGTTCCTCCTGATCCTCCGTAACAGCAGGAACGGTTCCCACATGCTAAGCACTTTTTGCGACGTTGGGCTGCAAGGGGAGACCAGGGACATTTTTCAGTTTACAGTTTGATAACGTTGGGAGGCAAAGTTGGGAGGCAAAAAAGCTCAGGATTAAGAAAGAGAAATGTTTCGGATATAGAAAGAGAGATTTGCATTACAGAGATAGAGAGATGTCGCCCTCTCATAGAAATAGTTAGGGGCAGGAATGTATTGCATATCAAGGATTGAAGAAGTAGAAGGGAACACTAGGAACTTACGGGCGCCCTGGGAAACATGGACGACATTTACATGTGCCATAGGCTGGGGGATGTAGTAAGGTTGAGAAGGGGGGTCAGACATCCCTCTGGCCCCCACCACCTCTTCATACTCAGGAGGGGGCTGGGTGGGCACTGCTACTGAGTAGTATGGGGTTGGGCAGTCACTGTTCTGAGGGGAGAAGGAAGAGGAGAGTCAGGTGGGTTCTCATTGGCATTAGTAGGCTATGTACCTGATCAACTTCTAAACACAGGCAGGCATATAATATGGACATCTGAAGCTTAGCTCTAGCCTGAATCCTACACCACCCTAACACATTCAGACAACTGATCAAACCTATAAAAACAGGACATATTGTACAGTGGACAGAAAAAGGAGCATCCATTAGAGAACCATACTAGACTGAACCTGTGGACCACCAGTGTCTCCTCAGTGAGGTTCCTTTGTGGTTTTTTGTTGTTGCTATTCACATGCCTGATGGACACTTAGGCAATCACAAACAGACAGTTATGCACCATGACCCAACATGTGATTATAGATCTGGACACATCAACAGCTAAACACCAGGAAGGAAAACAGGTTCCCCAAGGATGCACTTGTTCTTATCTCTAAAAATAGCTGAATGTTTCTTAGAATTGTTACTATGACACCAGTTTCATTGTATCAATAATAGTTCAAATTTCTCAAATTATTTGATGTCTTATAAATCAATCTGCTATTTTTTATTTTTTATTTTATTTCACCTTTATTTACCCAGGTAGGCTAGTTGAGAACAAGTTCTCATTTGCAACTGCGACCTGGCCAAGATAAAGCGTAGCAATTCGACACATACAATAAACAAAACATACAGTCAATAATATAGTAGAACAAAAGAAAACAAAAAGTCTACATACAGTGAGTGCAAATGAGGTAAGTTAAGACAATAAATAGGCAATGGTGGCGAACTAATTACAATATAGCAATTAAACACTGGAATGGTAGATGTGCAGAAGATGAATGAGAGATACTGGGTTGCAAAGGAGCAAGATAAATAAATCAATACAGTATGGGGATGAGGTAGGTAGATAGATGGGCTGTTTACAGATGGGCTATGTACAGGGGCAGTGATCTGTGAGCTGCTCTGACAGCTGGTGCTTTAAGCTAGTGAGGGAGATATGAGTCTCCAGCTTCAGAAATTTTTGCAGTTCGTTCCAGTCATTGGCAGCAGAGAACTGGAAGGACAGGCGGCCAAAGGAGGAATTGGCTTTGGGGGGTGACCAGTGAGCTATACCTGCTGGAGCGCGTGCTACGAGTGGGTGCTGCTATGGTGACCAGTAAGCTGAGATAAGGCAGGGCTTTACCTAGCAGAGACTTGTAGATGACCTGGAGCCAGTGGGTTTGGCAACGATTATGAACCAACGAGAGCGTACAGGTCGCAATGGTGGGTAGTGTAAGGGACTTTGGTGACAAACTGGTGGCACTGTGATAGACTGCATCCAGTTTGTTGAGTAGAGTGTTGGAGGCTATTTTATAGATGACATCACTGAAGTCGAGGATTGGTAGGATGGTCAATTTTACGAGGGTGTGTTTGGCAGCATGAGTGAAGGATGCTTTGTTGCGATATAGGAAGCCGATTCTAGATTTAATTTTGGATTGGAGATGCTTAATTTGAGTCTGGAAAGAGAGTTTACAGTCTAACCAGACACCCAGGTATTTGTAGTTGTCCACGTATTCTAAGTCAGACGGGCGAGCAGGTGCGGGCAGTGATTGATTGAATAGCATGCATTTAGTTTTACCTACGTTTAAGAGCAGTTGGAGGCCACGGAAGGAGAGTTGTATGGCATTGAAGCTCATCTGGAGGTTAGTTAACACAGTGTCCAAAGAGGGACCAGAAGTATACAGAATGGTGTCATCTGCGTAGAGGTGGATCAGAGAATCACCAGCAGCAAGAGCAACATCATTGATGTATACAGAGAAGAGATTCGGCCCAAGAATTGAACCCTGTGGCACACCCATAGAGACTGCCAGAGGTCCGGACAACAGGCCCTCCGATCTGACACACTGAACTCTATCAGAGAAGTAGTTGGTAAACCAGGCGAGGCAATCATTTGAGAAACCAAGGCTGTCGAGTCTGCCAATAAGAATGTGGTGATTGACAGAGTCAAAAGCCTTGGTCAGGTCGATGAATACGGCTGCACAGTAATGTCTCTTATCGATGACGGTGATGATGTCGTTTAGGATCTTGAGCGTGGCTGAGGTGCACCCATGACCAGCTCTGAAACCAGATTGCATAGCGGAGAAGGTACGGAGAAGGTATTAATAGAAAGTGTCATTGTCTGAAGCCAGTAACCAGAAATGTTTACCTAAAATTGTTTCCTCTTCTTGATAAGGAAGAAACCTACTATTTTGTTCCCCATCAGGAGACTGAAAAGATTTGGCATGGGTCCTCAGATCCTCAAAAGGTTCTACAGTTGCACCATCGAGAGCATCCTGACTGGTTGCATCAATGCCTAGTATGGCAACTGCTCGGCCTCCGACCGCAAGGCACTACAGAGGGAAGTGCGTACGGCCCAGTACATCACTGGGGCCAAGCTTCCTGCCATCCAGGATCTCTATACCAAGCGGTGTCAGAGGAAGGCCCTAAAAATTGTCAAGGACTCCAGCCACCCTAGTCATAGACTGTTCTCTCTGCTACCGCACGGCAAGTGGTACCGGCGCGCCAAGTCTAGCCCAAGAGGCTTTTAAACAGCTTCTACCCCCAAGCCATAAGACTCCTGAACATCTAGTCAAATGGCTACCCAGACTATTTGCTACTCTCTGTTATTATCTATGCATAGTCACTTTAATAACTCTATCTACATGTACATACTACCTCAATTACCTCGACTAACCGGTGCCACTACACACATTGACTCTGTACCGGTTCCCCCTGTATATAGTCTCACTATTGTTATTTTACTGCTGCTCTTTAACAACTTGTAACTTTTATTTCTTATTCTTATTCGTATTTTTTAAGCTGCATTGCTGGTTAGGAGCTTGTAAGTAAGCATTTCACTGTAAGGTCTACCTACACCTGTTGTATTCGGCACATGTGACTAATAACATTGTATTTTATTTTGATAAAATGTTTATCTGATGTTGCTGATTAAGTTCTGCTTGTTCAAACAGCAGAACTGATTAACAAAGACTGTAGGCTACAGGTGTGGTATATGACAAACATTGATATGGGAGGTGTGTTTATAAGTGCATGAGATGATCTTAACAATATTCTACCACACACACACATCAGTGTTACGGAAACATGGCTCACTCGGGATACGTTATCAGAGTCGGTACAGCCACCTGGTTTCGCGCCGACAGAAACAAACAACTCTTTGGTAAGAAGAAGGGCGGGGGTGTATGCCTTATGATTAACGAGTCGTGGTGTGATCAAAACAACATACAGGAACTCAAGTCCTTTGTTCACCTGACCTAGAATTCCTTACAATCAAATGCCGACCGCATTATCTACCAAGAGAATTCTCTTCGATTATAATCACAGTCGTGTACATCCCCCCACTACAGCTCAGCATTAAACACCGTAGTACACTCCAAACTCGTCATTAAGCGCAATGCCCTGGGTCTCGACCCCTCCCTGTGCAACTGGGTCCTGGACTTTGACGGGCCGCCCCCAGGTGGTGAGGGTAGGAAACAACATCTCCACCCCGCTGATCCTCAACACTGGGGCCCCACAAGGGTGTGTTCTCAGCCTTCTCCTGTACTCCCTGTTCACCCACGACTGCGTGGCCATGCACGCCTCCAACTCAATCATTGGTAGGCTTGATTACCAACAGCGACGAGACGGCCTACAGGGAGGAGGTGAGGGCCCTTGGAGTGTGGTGTCAGGAAAACAACCTCACACTCAACGTCAACAAAACAAAGGAGATGATCGTGGACTTCAGGAAACAGCAGAGGGAGCACCCCCCTATCCACATCGACAGGACAGTAGTGGAGAAGGTGGAAAGTTTTAAGTTCCTCGGCGTACACATCACGGACAAACTGAAATGGTCCACCCACACAGACAGTGTGGTGAAGAAGGCGCAACAGCTCCTCTTCAACCTCAGGAGGCTGAAGAAATTTGGCTTGTCACCAAAAACACTCACAAACTTTTACAGATGCACAATCGAGAGCGTCCTGTTGGGCTGTATCACTGCCTGGTACGGCAACTGCTCCACCCACCACCGCAAGGCTTTCCAGAGGGTAGTGCGGTCTGCACAACGCATCACCGGGGGCAAACTACCTGCCCTCCAAGACACCTACACCACCCGATGTCACAGGAAGGCCAAAAAGTTCATCAAGGACAACAACCACCCGAGCCACTGCCTGTTCACCTCGCTATCACCCAGAAGGCGAGGTCAGTACAGGTGCATCAAAGCGGGGACAGAGATACTGAAAAACAGCTTCTATCTCAAGGCCATCAGACTGTTAAAAAACAGCCATCACTAACATTGAGTGGCTGCTGCCAAAATACTGACTCAAATCTCTAGCCACTTTAATAATGACAAATTGATGTAATAAATGTATCACTAGCCACTTTAAATAATGTCACTTTATATAATGTTTACATACCCTACATTACTCATCTCATATGTATATACTGTACTCTATACCATCTACTGCATCCTGCCTATGCCGTTCGGCCATCGCTCATCCATATATTTATATGCACATATTCTTATTCACTTGTGTGTATTAGGTAGTTGTGAAATTGTTAGATTACTAGTTAGATATTACTGCATGGTCGGAACTAGAAGCACAAGCATTTCGCTACACTCACATTAACATCTGCTAACCATGTGTATGTGACCAATAAAATTAGATTTGATTTGCTATGAGTAATGTGGGATACGCTGAGAAGTGATTGCACCAATACATTGACCCTAGTGAGCGAAAATCTACTCAGTGGACACAGACCAGAATGGCAAATTACTGATCAATGAAACACAATTGAATTTACTAAAAACAATTAAAATGCAGGATCCAATTCCATGAAATACAAATGGAAATGCCTCAATCTTCCACTAACCATACATTTAAATAATGTCCACTACATGACCAAAAGTATGTGGACACCTGCTCGTCGAACATCTTATTCCAAAACCATGGGCATTAATACGGTGTTGGTCCTCGCTTTGCTGCTTTAACAGCCTCCACTCACAGGCTTTCCACTAGATGTTGGAACATTGCTGGGACTAGCTTCTATTCAGCCACAAGAGTATTAGTGAGGTCAGGCACTGATGTCGGGTGATTAGGCCTGACTCGCAGTCGGCGTTCCATTTCAGCCCAAAGGTGTTTGATGGAATTGAGGTCAGGGCTCTGTGCAGGCCAGTCAAGTTCTTCCACACCGATCTCAACAAACCATTTCTATATGGACCTCGCTTTATGCACGGGGGCATTGTCATGCTGAAATAGGAAAGGGCCTTCCCCAAACTGTTGCCACAAAGTTGGAAACACAGAACCTTCTAGAATGTCATTGTATGCTGTAGAGTTAAGATTTTCCTTCACTGGAACTAAGGGGCCTAGCCTGAACCATGAAAAAAAAATACCATTATTCCTCCTCCGCCAAACTTTACAGTTGGCACTATGCATTGGGGCAAGTAGCGTTCTCCTGGCATCCGCCAAACCCAGATTTGTCCGTCGGACTGCCAGATGTTGAAGCATGATTCATCACTCCAGAGAACGCGTTTCCACTGCTCCAGAGTACAATGGCAGCGAGCTTTACACCACACCAGCCGAGGCTTGGCATTGTGCATGGTGATCTTAGGCTTGTGAGCGGCTGCTCAGCCATGGAAACCTATTTCATTAAGCTCCCGATGAACAGTTCTTGTGCTGACGTTGCTTCCAGAGGCAGTTTGGAACTCGGTAGTGAGTGTTGCAACCGAGGACAGACGATTTTTACACGCTACACGCTTCAGCACTTGGCGGTCCCGTTCTGTGAGCTTGTGTGGCCTACCACTTCGCGGCTGAGCCGTTGTTGCTCCTAGATGTTTCCACTTTACAGTAACAGCACTTGCAGTTGACTGGGTCAGCTCTAGCAGGGCAGAAATTTGATGAACTGACTTGTTGGAAAGGTGGCATCCTATGACATGTCACTGAGCTCTTCAGTACGGGCCATTCTACTGCCAATGTTTGTCTATGGAGATTGCATGGCTGTGCACTCGATTTTATACACCTGTCACCAACGTTGTGGTTGAAATAGCCGAATCCACTCATTTTAAGGGGTGTCCACATACACTACACGGCCAAAAGTATCTCAAACATGCAGGGACATCAGGTAAAAACTAAACCGGACAATGTTTTGTTTCAAACCTAAGAGTTTTTTCTACGAAGTTAATAGGTCAATGTTGCCAATTGGACATGTCTGATGAGTTATAGAACAGAGTAAATCCACCTACCTGGTCTTGTTCCATCTGTGTGTTTGGAAGCCTACAGTCACTGTGGCCCTCTGGGGACTGAGGTGGCCTCACTGGGATCTGGGTCAATTCTACAGGAGAGATTCTATAGCTTGGTAAGTCTCTGTCCAGTCTGTCCGTTCCCTGTGCTTCAGTGTCTCCGCCTGAATCTGAACTCCATTCACACTACAGGCACTGGTATCCAATCCTCTGTCCCTCCCTCCACCTTTTCTCTTCAATGCTGGCCAAACTGGTTCCCTCATGGAAAGTAGGTGACACAATTTGTGATTCATGCACAGCCAGCAGAAACACGCTAATGAAGCTGTTTTTTAATGTTGTTTTCTAAAGAGATAATTGGAATAACTAATGACAATTACAATATCTTAGATTATCTATGAAGATTAAACATAACTCACTTCACATCGGTATGAATGTGTTGTAAGATAAAAAACATTGTATTATTTAAAGTTTATTTGGATAAGAACAAGTACAAATTGACACATTGAACAAACCATCATGAATCTGAAATAGCTAAAATGGGTGCCTTTTCAGCACCTGCCAACAATACCCCAGCACAGACAATTCAACGTCCATTCCACGTTGGTTCAATGTAATTTAATTGAAATGAAGTGGAAACAACGTTGATTGAACCAGTATGTGCCCGGTGGGACAGGTGCTATAGGAGGGTGATTTGTACACACAATGACTGAACTACATTCCCTTTGGTTACATAAATAAAACCAGAAATGTCCCAACTGTGGATGTTTTTGAGAGTAGAACGATTACTATCACTTCACTACTTTACTATCACTTCTTCATCCAAAACATTACCGCAAATACACCTCTCCTGATCAGAATAACAAACAAACTATGTTTTGCTTTCAGTGGATATATATATTTTTTTAATTAAGCAAATTACTCCACTGCTGTTATCCTTATCCTAATGACAACAAAGGAGTAGATTCTTGCTCAATGGAATTACAAGGCAGGAGCAGGTTTTACCAGAGACAGTTTCTGTGGACAGAGACAAAGAAGGAGGGTATGACTGTATGACTATGAGTGGGGTGTGTGTGGGTGTGTGTACCAGATTGTCCACTGTGTTTGTATAGGTCTGATAAATATATTGTTTTTACGTATGTACAGTACCAGACAAAAGGTTTGTACACACCTACTCATTCAAGCATTTTCCTTTATTTTTACTATTTTCTACATTGTAGAATATTAGTGAAGACATCATGTAGTAACCAAAAAAGTGTTAAACAAATCAAAATATATTTTATATTCTTCAAAGTAGCCACCCTTTGCCTTGATGACAGCTTCGCACAATCATGGCATTCTCTCAACCAGTTTCATGAGGTAGTCACCTGGAACACGTGTGTCTTGTTAAAAGTTCATTTGTGGAATTTCTTTCCTTCCTAATGCGTTTGAGCCAATCAGTTATGTTGTGACAAGGTAGGGGTGATATACAGAAGATAGCCCTATTTGGTAAAAGACCAAGTCCATATTATGGGAAGAACAGCTCAATTAAGCAAAGAGAAACGACAGTCCTTCATTACTTTAAGACATGAAGGTCAGTCAAGACATGAAGATCAGAACTTTGAAAGTTTCTTTAAGTGCAGCTGCAAAAACCATCAAGCGCTATGATGAAACTGGCTCTCATGAGGACCACCACAGGAAAGGAAGACCCAGAGTTACCTCTGCTGCAGAGGATACGTTCATTAGAGTTACACAGAGTTGCTTCACAGAGTTCAAGTAACAGACACGTCTCAACATGAACTATTCAGAAGAGACTGCGTGAATCAGGTCTTCATGGTTGAATTGCTGCAAAGAAACCACTACTAAAGAACACCAGTAAGAAGAAGAGACTTGCTTGGGCCAAGAAACACAAGCAATGGACATTAGACCGGTGGAAATCTGTCCTTTGGTCCAACCGCTGTGGGTTCCGCTGGGGGTGGTTGGTTCCAACCAAACACCGCTGTGGGTGTTTGGTTCCAACCGCTGTGTCTTTGTGAGATGCAGAGTAGGTGAACAGATGATCTCCGCATGTGTGGTTCCCACCGTGAAGCATGGAGGTGGAGGTGTGATGGTGCTTTGCTGGTGACACTAGTGATTTATTTAGAATTCAAGACACACTTAACCAGCATGGCTACCACAGCATTCTGCAGCGATACGCCATCCCATCTGGTTTGCGCTTTGTGGGACTATCATTTGTTTTTCAACAGGACAATGACCCAAAACACACCTCCAGGCTGTGTAAGGGGTATTTGACCAAGGAGAGTGATGGAGTGCTGCATCAGATGACCTGGTCTTCACAATCACCAACCCAGAATGTGGATCTTTGTCAGGCCAGTGGAATGAAGGGAAGCATGCATTGGACTAACAACTAGATACACATCATCTCTCTCTCTCTCTCTCTCTCTCTCTCGGTGCTGACCTGTTGCACCCTCTATAACCACTGTGACTAGTATTTGACCCTGCTGGTCATCTATGAACGTTTGAACATCTTAATGGCCATGTACTCTTATAATCCTCACCCGGCACAACCAGACGAGGACTGGCCACCCCTCATAGCCTGGTTCCCCTCTAGGTTTCTTCCTTGGTTCATGCCTTTCCAGGGAGTTTTTCCTAGCCACCGTGCTTCTGCATTGCTTACTCTTTGGGGTTTTAGACTGGACCCGATTGAACATCTCTGGAGAGACCTGAAAATAGCTGTGCAGCAACGCTCCCCATCCAACCTAACATCGCTTGAGAGGATCTGCAGAGAAGAATGGGAGAAACTCCCCAAATAGAGGTGTGCCAAGCTTGTAGCATCATACCCAAGAAGACTCAAGGCTGTAATCACTGCTAAAGGTGCTTCAACAAAGTACTGAGTTTTTGCATTGTCATTGTGCTGTATTATGTGTAGATTGATGAGGGGAAAAAATAAGGCTGGAACCTAACAAAATGTGGAAAAAGTCAGGGTGTCTGAATACTTTCCCGTCACTGTAAATACACTAGGTGGGTCTACAGTTCTCATTCGACCCTTGGGGGAGAAGGAGTTCTTATTCGACCCTTGGGGGAGAAGGAGAGACACAGGTTCTCCTGTGTCTCTACAGGAGTTATCTAACGTAGTGGGCGTAGAAAGATGCTTGAGCGAAGTCACTACTTCTGTTTTCAGGGTAAACGGAAGTTAGGTTGAAAATACTGCAACCCTGAAAACCAGAAACATCCCCTTTTTGCCAACACCGCTAAGGGTGCTACAGGAGCTGCTACCTACACAGACCTTGAGAGGGGTTGGGGCTACAGTGGAGCGTAGGAAGGATGTTGATGAGTAAGCTACTGTACATGTGGGCTTGACTCTGCTCCTCCTGTACATGTGGGCCAGGAGGACTCCACTGGGTTATAACCACAGTCTGCATTGTACAGTACGTTTACGAGAAACATACAAGATTCTCTTTTTTTGTCTTGGGCTGCTGTCTGATAAATCTATGTTGACAGGTGAATTACGGCATTTTGAGAACCCTGTCAGAGCATAAGTCAAGTAGTAAACATAAAAAGAGAAATACTCTAAAATAAACAAATAATTAAGACAATGATGGTATATACTGAGTAATATATAGTAAGCACATGAACCAGAGAAGGCTGGTGGGAGGAGCAATAGAAGGATGGGCTCATTGTAATGGCTGGAATGTAATTCATGGAAAAATGAAGGCGTGTGTGTATAGTGCGTATGTTACCGTTGTCACGGTTGTCGTTTGATGAAGGAGTGGACCAAAGTGCAGCGTGTGTATCGTTTCACATTTTCTTTATTAAACTGTGAAACTATGCAATACATGCAAATAAACTAAAGAACAAAAACAACAAACCGTGATGAAGAGGTGAAATATACACACTAACTCAAAAACAATCTCCCACAAACCCAGGTGGGAAAAACAACTACTTAAGTATGATCTCCAATTAGAGACAATGATGACCAGCTGCCTCTAATTGAAATCCAAAAACTAGAACATAACAACATATAAAATCTAAACTAGAAAAAACCCTGTCACGCCCTGACCTACTCTACCATAGAAAATAACCGCTTTCTATGGTCAGGACGTGACAGTACCCCCCCCCCCCAAAGGTGCGGACTCCGAACGCAACCTAAAACAAAAAACTAACAAAAAAAAGGGAGGGTTAGGGTGGGTGACTAATGTCGGTGGCGGCTCTTGTGCAGGACGAAGAACCTTCTCACCCCGCGGATCCTCCAGCAGAGGAGGCAGCTCCGGTTCGGGGTGTAGCCCCTGCTCCTCCCGCTGATCCCTCCACTTTTGTGTCACCAGACCCTGGATCGTTTGCCCGAAGGACCCGGACCGTGGATCATCACCGGAGGTTCTGGACTGCAGACTGCCGCTGGAGACTCCGGACTGCAGACCGCCGCTGGAGACTCCGGACTGCAGACCGCCGCTGGAGACTCCGGATTGCAGACCGTCGCTGGAGGCTCCGGACTGGAGGAAGTCGCTGGAGGCTCCGGACTGGAGTACGTCGCTGGAGGACGTCGCTGGAGGCTCCGGACTGTGGGCCCTTGCTGGAGGCTCCAGACTGTGGACCCTCGCTGGAGGCTCCGGACTGGGGGCCCTCGCTGGAGGCTCCGGACTGGGGGCCATCTCAGGAGGCTCCGGACTGGGGGCCGTCTCAGGAGGTTCCGGACTGGGGGCCGTCTCAGGAGGTTCCGGACTGAGGGCCGTCTCAGGAGGTTCCGGACTGAGGGCCGTCTCAGGAGGTTCCGGACTGAGGGCCGTCTCAGGAGGTTCCAGACTGGGGGCCGTCTCAGGAGGTTCCGGACTGGGGGCCTTCTCAGGAGGTTCCGGACTGGGGACCGTCTCAGGAGGTTCCGGACTGGGAACCGTCGCCGGAAGCTCCGGACTGGGAACCGTCGCCGGAAGCTCCGGACTGGGAACCGTCGCCGGAAGCTCCGGACTGGGAACCGTCGCCGGAAGCTCCGGACTGGGAACTGTCGCCGGAAGCTCTGGACTGGAGGCCTGATACGTGGGGCTGGCACAGGTGGCGCCAGACTGGTAACACGCACCTCAGGGCAAGTGCGGGGAGCAGGTACAGGACACCCCGGACTGGGCAGGCGCATTGGAGGCCTGATGCGTGGGGCTGGCACAGGTGGCGCCAGACTGGTAACACACACTTCAGGGCGAGTGTGAGGAGCCGGGACAGGATATACTGGACCGTGGAGGCGCACTGGAGGTTTGGAGCGTATGGCTGGCACAACCCGTCCTGGCTGGATGCTCAGTGTAGCCCGGCAAGTGCGGGGCGCTGGCACAGGACGAACTGGGCTGTGAAGGCATACTGGCGACACAGTGCGTAGAGCTGGCGCAGCATATCCTGGACTGAGGAGGCGTACTGGAGACCAGGAGCGCTGAGCCGGCACAATCCGTCCTGGCTGAATGCCCACTCTAGCACTGCAAATGCGGGGCGCAGGCACAGATCGCACCAGGCTATGAATGCGCACTGGTGATATAGTGCGCATCACAGCATAACACGGTGCCTGACTGGTCACATGCTCCCAACGATAAGCACGGGGAGTTGGCTCAGGTCTACAACCTGACTCCGTCAATCTCCCCGTGTGCCCCCCCCAAAGAAAATTTGGGGAGCTGTCTCTCGGGCTTCTGTCGTTGCCGTGCTACTTCCTCGTATTGTCGCCGTTCCTCTCTCGCTACCTCCGCCTGCTTCCATGGCAGGGTCTTGTCCCCTGCCATTACCTCTTCCCAGGTCCAGGATGTCCCTGTCACACCCTGACCTACTCTACCATAGAAAATAACAGCTTTCTATGGTCAGGACGTGACAACCGTGTGTGTGTATGCATGTGTCTGTGCCTATGTTTGTGTTGCTTCACAGTCCCCTCTGTTCCATAAGGTGTATTTTTATCTGTTTTTTAAATCAAAATGTACTGCTTGCATCAGTTACTTGATGTGGAATAGAGTTCCATGTAGTTATGGCTCTATATAGTACTGTGTTCCTCCCATAGTCTGTTCTGGACTTGAGGACTGTGAAGAGAACTCTTGTGGCATGTCTTGTGGGGTATGCATGGGTGTCCGAGTTGTGCGCCAGTAGTTCAAACAGACAGCTCAGTGCATTCAACATGTCAATACCTCTCATAAATACAAGTGGTGATGAAGTCAATCTCTTCAACACTTTGAGCCAGGAGAGATTGACATGCATATTATTAATGTTACCTCACTGTGTACATCCAAACGCCAGCCGTGCTGCCCTGTTCTGAGCCAATTGCCAAGTCTCTTTGTGACACTTGACCACACGACTGAACGGTAGTCCAGGTGCGACAAAACTAGGGCCTGTAGGACCTGTCTTTTTGATAGTGCTGTTAAGAAGGCAGAATAACACTTTATTATGGACAGACTTCTACCCGTCTTAGCTACTGTTGTATTAATATGTTTTGACCATGACCTCAACTTGCTCAATGTCCACATTATTCATTACAAGATTTAGTTGAGGTTTAGTGAATGATTTATCCCAAATACAATGCTTTTAGTTTCAGAAATATTTAGGACTAACTTATTCCTTGCCACCCACTCTGAAACTAACTGCAACTCTTTGTTAAGTGTTGCAGTCATTTCAGTCGCTGTAGTAGCTCATGTGTATATTGTTGAGTCATCCGCATATGTAGACAAACTGGCTTTACTCAATGCCAGTGTCATTAGTAAAGATTGACAAAAGACTATGATCGATAATGTCAAAAGACACACTGAAGTCTAACAAAACAGCCCCCGCCATTATTTTTATCATCAATTTCTCTCAGCCAATCATCAGTCATTTGTGTACAGTAAGTGCTGTGCTTGTTCAATGTCCTTCCCTATAAGCATGCTGAAAGTTTGTTGTCAGTTTGTTTACCGTAAAATAGCATTGTATCAAACACCATTTTTTACAAAAGTTTACTAAGGGTTGGTAGCAGGCTGATTGGTCGGTTAATTGCAAAGTCCCTCTTTGCCATGCAAATGAACTGAATCCCCCAAAAACATTTCCACTGCATTTCAGCCCTGCCACAAAAGGACCAGCTGACATCATGTCTGTGATTCTCTTGTTAACACAGGTGTGAGTGTTGACGAGGACAAGGCTGGAGATCACTCTGTCTTGCTGATTGAGTTCGAATAACAGACTGGAAGCTTCAAAAGGAGGGTGACGCTTGGAATCATTGTTCTTCCGCTGTCAATCATGGTTACCTGCAAGGAAACACATGCCATCATCATTGCTTTGCACAAAAAGGGCTTCACAGGCAAGGATATTGCTGCCAGTAAGATTACACCTAAATCAACCATTTATCAGATCATCAAGAACTTCAAGGAGAGCGGTTCAATTGTTGTGAAGAAGGCTTCAGGGCACCCAAGAAAGTCCAGCAAGCGCCAGGACTGTCTCCTAAAGTTGATTCAGCTGCGGGATCGGGGCACCACCAGTACAGAGCTTGCTCAGGAATGGGAGCAGGCAGGTGTAAGTGCATCTGCACTCACAGTGAGGCGAAGACTTTTGGAGGATGGCCTGGTGTCAAGAAGGGCAGCATAGAAGCCACTTCTCTCCAGGAAAAACATCAGGGACAGACTGATATTCTGCAAAAGGTACAGGGATTGGACTGCTGAGGACTGGGGTAAAGTCATTTTCTCTGATGAATCCTCTTTCCGATTGTTTGGGGCATCTGGAAAAAAGCTTGTCCGGAGAAGACAAGGTGAGCGCTACCATCAGTCCTGTGTCATGCCAACAGTAAAGCATCCTGAGACCATTAATGTGTGGGGTTGCTTCTCAGCCAAGGGAGTGGGCTCACTCACAATTTTGCCTAAGAACACAGCCATGAATAAAGAATGGTACTAACACATCCTCCGAGAGCAACTTCTCCCAACCATCCAGGAACAGTTTGGTGACGAGCAATGCCTTTTCCAGCATGATGCAGCACCTTGCCATAAGGCAAAAGTGATAACTAAGTGGCTCGGGGAACAAAACATTGATATTTTGGGTCCATGGCCAGGAAACTCCCCAGACCTTAATCCCATTGAGAACTTGTGGTCAATTCTCAAGAGGCGGGTGGACAAACAAAAATCAACAAATTCTGACAAACTCCAAGCATTTATTATGCAAGAATGGGCTGCCATCAGTCAGGATGTGGTCCAGAAGTTAACTGACAGCATGCCAGGGCAGATTGCAGAGGTCTTGAAAAAGAAGGGTCAACACTGCAAATATTGACTCTTCGCATGGACTTCATGTAATTGTCAATAAAAGCCTTTGACACTTATGAAATGCTTGTAATTATACTTCAGTATTCCATAGTAACATCTGACAAAAATATCTAAAGACACTGAAGCAGCAAACTTTGTGGAAATTAATATTTGTGTCACTCTCAAAACTTTTGGACACGACTGTGCTGTCTGTTTGTCAGAAACCAGATCGTTTACAGTTGGTGATGCACTCACATAGATCACTCAATAAAATGTACAGTAGTTTACTCATGTGGGATATCTAGAATCATGACAGTAGAGATCAATAATATATTTTGACAACCATGTGATAGATAGACAGACAGCGCTGGGCCTGTAGTATCATCAAAGATGGTGGACAAGGGAAAAGTCTAATGCTTGGGATGTCCCACCTCTGATGTCACCCTATTAAGTTGACATTGAAAACAGTTAATGTAAGGGTTAAGGTTAGAGTAGGGGTTAAGTTTAGGGTAGGGACTTCCCAAGGATCACAGGTAGCACTGAGCATAAATGAAGGCTGTTTACCGTAGACAAAAACGGTCACAGTTCCAGTCTGTTTAATTAAGGGGTGGCTCTCCCATAGGCACCAATGATTTAGCAGCTGGGTCTGGTCTTCTTAGTAGTTCATTAACTGTATATGAACCAGAAAAAGGAGCGAGTGAGACGTCTCTAGCTTCTTCTTCCGTCTCTGGTATTATCACAACCAGGGCCAAAACCGCCTGATTCCCCTAATCACATCACCTCCTCACACCAAACCAATTAGCTTAATTAGCAAAGATCCCACCCCACCTGCTGATTGGTTATTAGGGCACAAGAAGTGCTTGTGAGCGTTATGGCATTGTTGCATCTGTCTGTTTGATGGCTGTTTCTAGAGCTTGGCAGAAGACTTACCTGACTTTTCTGGAGAGTAGCTGATAGACAGGACAGCCTGGTGGGCACACTGGTAAGATATGAGACAGGGACATACTAATGGTACCTTTTGCTCTACAAGTGTATATCATGATAAATTTAGATTTGCACAAATGTTTGAGGTTCAGATGCAGTTCCTTTTGTTGATCTCTTCACCCCCCCCCTTTTAGATATCACACATACTGCTGTTCGGAGCTCCAAGCACAAGCCCACACATCTAGATCTGTCTCAAGGTGCGTTAAAACAGATTGCTGTACATCACCTGGAGTACCACATACTGTAGCCTTTATTATTATTATTACTGCCAAAATGGGAGAGGAACGTATTTTTAACACAACTCACATCTGACTTAACTGTCCTCACACCGACAGCTCTGATCATGCCTCAACACCAGAAGAGGCAGGTTACGGTGGCCCGGAGGGACCAGGGGGCTAGGAAGAAGATGACCCTGATCACTGTGTGTTGTGTACTGGTCACACTTGGGATATTGGCAGTGGGGGCTTACTTCAGTATGTCCCTCCATCTCATGTCTCAACTTCAACTACCATTTAAAGCCTGGAGTTTCTCTAAATAATATTCCTGTTGTAATGTATCAGAGTTGCACCACTGTCAACCTTCGGATTGTCTTTTCCTCCTTCATCCTCTGTACCCCTCTCCATTCCTATATCCTCCACTCTCGTCTTCCCCAGTCTGGTGTCTTGTCGACAGCAAGTTCTTCTTCTGCTCCCAGTCATTGAAGTTCATCCCTGTGACGATGGTGTGTGATGGGAAAGCAGACTGTGCTGGTGGAAAGGACGAGCTCACCTGTGTGTCCAGCAAGCCGGCCAACGCCACCTTCCCAGGCAAGACCACCGTCGTCTCATCTTACCATACCACTCTCTGATTCTTCTTTCTCTTAAAGGGGAAATCTGCAGTTGCTACATACAATTTTGGACTTAGAAATTAATGATTTGTACCCATTGATTGTTGAAGAATATAAATGATCAATGCCTCGTGTTTAACTGTTGTGGGTTAAGTTAAGCCATTATGTAGAATATTATAGTAAATACTACAGTATTATCCACACACTGTAATAAATACTACAGTAATGTCTGCAAAAATACTACATTAATGTGTGTACCCTGCCCATTCCCTTCCTCCATGTCAGTTTGTACCACCATAAGTGAGAACCCTGCATGTTAAGTACAGACCATATTGTGTTCCATACAGTTTATAGGAAAAAGCAGAAGCTCTGAATTATCCATTCAGACACCAGTTCTACCTACAGTACCTACAGGTTATGGAAAATGTGCTCTTATAGTATTCTCCAATAGGTTTCCTCAAGGAGAAAGCCTTCACTTATATGTCAAAGGTAATAAAACTGTAAATTAACAGTGAACTTGTAAATACTACAAGTCTGCAGAAACACTAGAGGGGCGGGGAAAACACTTCTTTTTTTTTACTGCCGAGTGCCCGTTTAACTCATCCTTGTCTCTCTCTGTAGTGCGGTTGGTGGGTGAGAGCATGGTGCTACAGGTGTTCAGGGTGGAGGCTGGGTGGAGCACTGTGTGTGCAGACGACTGGGGATTGAGCGACACCCGCAGTGCCTGTCAGCATCTGGGATACACACTGTAAGATGACAGCTCCACACTCTTCTATTCAGTCAGATACATAGTCTTATGCATCTCCTGTATATATCTGGCTACTGTTTGTCATCTACACCAGGAACCCTAAAAGCGATAGACTGGATATCACCAGCCTACACCACTCACTGGGAGAGTCCTTCAGTGCAGTAAGAGCAAGAACTGATGGTCTCCTTCACACTGCTCTCATCAGCAGGTAGGTGTTCTACTGGATGCTGTCCAGCCATCTGACTGTTTAGCTGTGAGGAACTGACAATCCTCTCTGTTTCTCAGACAAACCTGCATCTCGGGCTCTGTGATAGCTCTATCCTGCTCAGGTAAATATTTAAAATGAGCACCACCCATTTAAACACTTTTGCCACTACCCTATAGATACTTCATGGTGCCCCCTGAGAAAAAATGTTGGATTTTTGTATTAAGTTGGAAGTGCTTACCATATTGCTTGTCATCCTATGCGTGTCCCTCCAGACTGTGGGGACGCGGTGGGGCAAGACCGGGTGGTGGGAGGTTCTGACACCACCATAGAGGAGTGGCCGTGGCAGGCCAGCCTGCAGAAAGACAAGCAGCACGTCTGTGGAGGCTCCCTGGTCTCCCTCACCTGGCTTATCACCGCTGCACACTGCTTCAGCCGGTCAGCACACGCACTCAAAATTGTGTTCTGCTTTATAACGCTCTTTGCTGTCATAACATTTGTTTAATTTTGCATATGCAAAACAAATGCTGACTTTTTTTCTTTCACACACACCCAGTGACGGGAAGGATCTGAACCTCTGGCAAGTGGTGCTGGGTAGGACCCACCTGATGTCTACTGGGGGGATTTCTGTAGCAGCCATCATGATCAATAAAGATTACAATAGTTTCACTCACGACTATGACATCGCTATGCTGAAGCTCACCAGGCCTGTCACTACCGGAGGTACTGGACACCTCTCCAGCAGTTACTCAACCGTCCAAGTCCTTTACAGTAGCCTATAACCTTCATTGCTCAGCATGATGGATGGGAACATGTACACACACAGGGGGTTACCTTCCCATACTGTCCTCTAGTGTTATGAAGTTGAACTGCCAGGACTGTATTTCTGTCACTGAAGAATATAGAATATATTACAACAGTGACAATAAATGTTTTGTCATACCTGTGGTATACCACAGCTTTCAGACAATCAGCATTCAGGGCTCAAACCACCTAGTTTTATCATTTAAAAAATGTGTCTTGACTCTCTCCAGACACCCTCCGCCCAGTGTGCCTGCCACCCCACAGCCTGCCTCTGAAGGCAGGGGACTCCTTGGTGGTGACTGGCTGGGGCTTCCAGCAGGAGGAAGGTGAGACTGGACAGGGCTATCTGTACAGAGCAGCAGGCAGGCCTATAACCAAGCTTAATCATACATCCAATCTATGTAAAGCCTTTATTTATGTATATATGTGTGTGTGTGTGTGTGTGTGTGTGATTTACATTTAAGACTCTTATCCAGAGCGACTTACAGGAAGAACTAGTGTTGCTTGAGGGCACATCGTCAGCTTGGAGATTTTAACCAGCAACCTTTCGGTTACTGGCCCAACGCTCTTAACCACTAGGCTACCTACCACCGTATTGTAGACCAAAGCCCTGACAATGGCAGAGCGTATACAAGTGCACACTTCCATGTCTGGCCATTGTCTCTGTTCAGCTTTCTTGTGTTCTTAGTGTAAGAGGCTACCTGTTATCTCCTGAGCGGCAGTTAGCCTAGCGGTTGGTTGGGACAGTAACCGAAAGGTTTCTTGTTTGAATCCCTGAGCTGGCAAGGTGGAAAGAATCTGCCATTTTGCCCTTGAGCAAGGCAGTTAACTGCTCCCCGAACCTCTGATTCAGAGGGGTTGGGTTAAATGTGGAAGATGCATTTCTGTTGAATGCATTCAGTTGTACAACTGACAAGGTTTTCCTCTTTCCCAGGTAACATTTCCTCAATTCTGCAGAGTGCCACTGTGTCTCTGATTGACAGGAAGGTGTGCTCCCGCCCCTCCATCTACGGCCCCTCACTCACTCCCAGAATGCTGTGCGCAGGGAACATGGAGGGCAAAGTGGACGCGTGCCAGGTAGAGCTCCTCCACCAACACACACACCTACAAAATGGCTGCTTTTAGTTTGCTTTTAGTTTGCTAGACTATCATGCAACCAATGCTGTCATACTTTGCATTTGTCTTCAAATGTCATTTATTTAGCTCTCACTCCCTCTTTCTCTCCCAGGGTGACAGTGGGGGTCCACTGGTGTTCCTATCCAAGAGTTGGCAGCTGGTGGGGGTGGTAAGCTGGGGGGTGGGCTGTGCCCGCCCTGGGAACCCTGGGGTCTACTGCAGCGTAGAGCAGCAACTCAACTGGATCTACTCCATCATGGAGGTGGGTGTCTGGCCACTATCACAGACCTCTCTGGGACTCAAAAGGGGGAGGGCAGGGCCAGATAATGTGATGGGAAAACTGATACCTCATTTTGATGCATTCCTACTTGTTATAGATGTCTTTAAAATGCCTTACCTGATATGATTTGGTTGTCTTATTTTTCAGAAGTACTCCTAAAAATCCAGTTTCTCTCTGAGGTAACTCAACTGACGGGGGTTCTCTCTCAATGAGCGCTGAGTGAGTCTGGTGAACATTCACTCAAAGGACAAACACATCCCACTGAGCTGTGAATGTTCGTTTTTATTATTTTATACTCCCTTTGAGAGATGTAAGTACTGTGAGATTTTTGGATGTTTTAATAAATCAGATTTTTTTTAAAGGGTTGTGATTTGATAATATTGTCCAATTTCTTTTTTTTTTGACAGCCAACAAATGACAACATGGTTTTATTTAAATGTTTATTGGATTCTGGTGGCTTTTATAATAAAGAATATAGCTGATATGCATGGTGGAGAGATTACATGGGGGGGGGAGGGGGGCATCATTTGAGAGGGAGTAAAGGGAAATGACTGTACATTTCCGTTAGTTGGGATAGCAATGTGGGACCAAGGTGTCAGTAACGTCTGGGTACATTATAGATTCACAAACATTCTGTTGTCAGAAGTGCAATAATTGAGGTCACTATTTCAGCAACTCTGCTACTACAATGTGGTACAAGTGTGTTCTCAATTTCCAAACTACAAAGATTGAACATTCATATTGCTTCATCCATCCAGTTTTTTTTTTTTTTTTTTCAGTACAGTTGTCAGCGTTCAGGGAAGACGGTTGGTACTGCTACAATGCTGTGTAAGGGCATTTCAACAGGACACGTGAGTCACTTTCACAGTTATGCTTTAAGTATGTTAAGAGGTTAAACATGTAACATTTCCACCTGCAACTAGCGCCCAATATCAATTACATGCCAGTAGTAGCAACGGAATAGAAATTCACAATAAAACCTTATTAGAATTCCGCGTGAAGCTGCAATTAGTTTTGTACAACTTCCTGTATCACGATTGGTTCTCGTTTGTGAGGTTGACAACAATAGCAAAAACATTAGCAATACAAAACGCATTCACATCCTTGCATCAATCTTTTTCGGATTGTGATAAGGTAAGAAGCTGTATTAAGCCATTTTTAAGCGTTTGTAAGCGGTCTCCTTATAAAACCACAAGGAAATGTAATTTATGGCTAAAATCTTATGTTGCTCCTTTAAATTACATACTGTATATTGCATATCTCCACAGGTTCTTCCTTTCAAGGATTTCTCACACTAGTCCATCCCACAGACCCTTATGCTGAACAGAAGATGTGCCATGGAAACCCGTGCCATATAAACCTATGTTCCTCATCTTCCATAGATCAGCTCATCAGAACTCCATTTCCCATAACCTACTTTGATTACTGTTGCTCTTGTAATTTTTATTGCTCACATTATCATCACAGTAAAAACTGAATGGTATATATTGGAATCCTGCAGTAGCTATAGTCATGTTGCTGTAATGTCTGGGCTGCGTTGTGAAAGCAAATCCCATTGGGAGAACTGGAGCAGTCTGTCCTACAGTACATGCATGTCTTCCACTCAGTAGTGGTGTTTGCATAGTATCACTGTTCTCTTAGGAGTGTGAGTCAGCCAGGGATTCAGTGCCACAAGCTCAAATCCGTGTCCTACCAGAGAGTACATTTACTACTGTCTATGATCTAACCGTGCCATCTATCTGTTCTCATCTAAGACACCTGAGGTCATTCAACTTTACCCTCATGTTAAATATACAGCTATTTAGGTTAATTCACTCACCGCTCCACTGGTACAACACATCTCTGTGGTTTACATACATGTCTAGCACATCTCTAAGGTAAATCTACATCTCTAAGGTAAAGTTCCCAAAAGACCCTCCTGCTACTGCAACAAGCCAGTGCATTTATTTGAAGGGCTATGCTATGGGAACAGCAATACTGGGACTTGTCCATATTAGAAACTGCTTCAGTGATTGAGGGAGGTACAGTGGGGCAAAAAAGTATTTAGTTAGCCACCAATTGTGCGAGTTCTTCCACTTAAAAAGATGAGAGGCCTGTAATTTTCATCATAGGTACACGTCAACTATGACAGACAAAATGAGAAAAAAAATCCTGAAAATCACATTGTAGGATTTTTTTTAATGAATTTATTTGCAAATTATGGTGCCATTAATACAGGTAACGAGTGGAGGACAGAGGAGCCTCTTAAAGAAGGTACAGGTCTGTGAGAGCCAGAAATCTTGCTTGTTTGTAGGTGACCAAATACTTATTTTCCACCATAATTTGCAAATAAATTCATTAAAAATCCTACAATGTGATTTTCTGGATTTTTTTTCTTCTCATTTTGTCTGTCATAGTTGACGTGTACCTATGATGAAAATGACAGGCCTCATCTTTTTAAGTGGGAGAACTCGCACAATTGGTGGCTGACTAAATACTTTTTTGCCCCACTGTATATTTGTTATGTTTATACAATGACAGATGCAGCAAGGTCCTAGACAATGGACATAGACATGAAGTTCTCCCCTGAACACGCATGTTTTCCCACACACTGGAGGTATTTTGAAACAAGACATTCAGTGTCTTAAACGTGCCACTATTGGATATATGCCAAAGCAGTTCAATAGTGATTGATTTCCATAGTAACTTAGGAACCCCATGAAAGGAGTCCATTCCTGATCAGATGTGGGTTTCTCAGGGTTATCCAAGTCCATTCCTGATCAGATGTGGGTTTCTCAGGGTTATCCCAGTCCATTCCTGATCAGATGTGGATTTCTCAGGGTTATCCCAGTCCATTCCTGATCAGATGTGGGTTTCTCAGGGTTATCCCAGTCCATTCCTGATCAGATGTGGATTTCTCAGGGTTATCCCAGTCCATTCCTGATCAGATGTGGGTTTCTCAGGGTTATCCCAGTCCATTCCTGATCAGATGTGGGTTTCTCAGGGTTATCCCAGTTTGGCACAATAAATGGGCTGAATATGGGATATTAGTTGTGTGTCTATTCTACACTGTCCAGTAAAGATCTGTCCCCGTCTATCACTCTACCTGCAACATAACTGCTGCCCCATGCATCTCTTTATGGTGTAGTTAGTGGAGGTATCCGTAATGACTGTAGATGAGGGATATCTGTTTTCCGCATATGGTGAATTTGTGTTGAATCATGAGCCATGAATGAACCATCATAAATTCCGCTGCGCTGCAGCACGTGAGTACTTATTGCAGTGTGTAAAAACATTGGTCTGTGTAAATGTGTTCAGAACAACAAAGAGACAGCTATTTGTACGTGGACATACAATAGGAATGTGGGGTGTGTTTCTGTCTGATACAAGTTCATGTTCAAGCCAGTGAACCCACTACCTAGTAGTTTACAGTGCATAGCCTTGCCAACCACGATGTGGTGAGGGTTGGCATGATATCAGCGGATTTGGAACCAGCTTCAAAGCAGAACTAAACACATTACATGTGGTTAAATCTGGCATGTCAGAAAAGAACACAAGAGAGTACATTTCTATTGTCAAGCATTGTGTCTCTACATCTGCCTTGGGGTTTCACATGCTTATAAATGCATTAAGGTTATTTGTCTTGAAAGCAGCATTATTAGAGGTTTATTCCTCTTTCTAGGGGGTTGGTTAAGGGATTGTCTATCATTTCATTCATCAGCTTGTAGTATTATTCCTTTGCGTTTTGCTGCGCTTGGTAAATGGTTTTGCAGTATTTAGTCTTCCTACCAGCAGAGGAAGATAGAAGCGATAACAGGCACCAGTGTATTATATCAAGCAAAGAAAATGTATTATGTTCTGAACTGGATCCTTTCTCACTCCGCACCGCAGCAAAACCCTTTAGAGACCCTAGTTTCTAAATATGATGCAACAGGGTTAATGAATTACTTTAGGAATAGCAGAGTTAATATTGTATTCTAAACAGCACTAAACTAAACTTGATGCGAATCAGTGGTATTATGCAATAGGACTAAAGCTGATCTGAAGTGGCAGAATGCCACTCGAGATTGAATTAAACTGTGAATAATATCCCATATATTTGATTTTGTAGACAGTTTCAGTTGAACCCAGGGCAGTGGGGTTGGTTAGTGAAGAGAGGAGTAGGATCCAGCACAGTTTAAACAGCGTTATTACATAGCATTTTTCCCCGACTTAAGATTCTATTTTCTTTTTAATATCATATGAAAAACAGTCCTAGGTTCAGTTCTTAATTAAAAAAAAAGGATATATCAACTTGAACATATGGGGGAGGTTTCCCGGACACAGCCTAAGCTTATTGGACTAACAAACACTTTCAATGAAGACTCTCCATCAGACGTGCTTCTCAGTCCAAAAAACCTGCCCAAGAAACCTGCCCATGGAGTCACATGTTTATGGATAAAAATACAGTATATGCATAGATATAACTGTATATTTATATATGGATGTACATACATGCAAGTACTCTTATTTCTTCTTTGGTGTCAGTGGTTTTGAAGTTTTGGATCCTGAGACATTGTTTGTTTCATCAGCTGAGGAAGATTGTACAAGGCACTCGATCTTTCTGTGGACGGGAGGAGCAGAGGAGAGAGGAGGGTTAGAAGAGACACCTGTTTTTTCCACGTAATTTTATCATTGTAGCCTGACTGTATTGATGCTTTACTACAGTTTGGGGGCACTGAGATGAGCTAAAGGTGTTTCTCTGTGTGGATGGCCAGTTGGTCTCCATGGCTCTATCTGTCTTACTCACTTCCTCTCCTCGATTTTGAAGAGAACGAAAAGGATGAAGTTCTTCACCAGCATGAAAGTCATCAGCAGGGCGATGGCTCCGCCCACTGCAGAAGCAATTATGATGGTGAGAGTGTTGTCCACCACTCGTACTGCAGAGAAGGAACCAGGGAGGAGAGAAGGTAGACGCTGATCAGACAGACATTAGCTAACTACAGTGCATCGTCTACACAGCACAACACATCTAGACATTGTTGCTTATGGTACCCGACTACCCGCCCAGCATTTCCAAGTTTAGCACCAGAACACCTGCACTGCCTGCCTGGAGTAAAGCAAAGAGAACGCTAGTTAATACTCACACTCGTCCACCACGACAAGGGTAAAGATAGCGCTGTGGTTCTTGCCCTTCTCTTTGGGGTTGCGTCCGAAGCAGGTGTACTGGCCCTCGTCCTCAAAGGTGATGTTCCATAGCAGGATGGAGATGTTGTTGTGATCACTGGTGCCGATAAACTCCACCCGCTCTCGGTAGATACTCACTGGATGAGGATCCATCCCGTCTGACGGAATCACTGACTCACAAACCTGAGAGGACCAGGCAGCCATCAATCATCTCACACACGCAATATCTGACCACAACTCCAATCAAAACACTCACATTAGAGATATCCCTTAGTGATGCAGAAAACTATTGGTCTACACCACCTAAATTAGAACAGTTGAAAATTTGACCTCCCCACAGCCCTGGCCCTGTCTGTGTGACATCTGAGCTGACATGAATGACTGCAATTGTGTGGCTGTTGTATTTTAGTGGGCCAGGCCAGTTTTGACCCACCTTCTGCATAGTGCCGTTGTCATTGTACTGCCAGTTGAAGTAAAGGTTTTTGATGCCGATACAGCTGGCATAGGTGCAGGGTAGCAGCACAGTACTGCCGTTCAGCGCCTCCATGAATGGGACCTTCCCTGTGGACATCTCCAGGCCCTGAGCAGACCACACACCTGGGAGGGAGGGGGGCAGAATCTATAAGGTAGTACACAATACTCCTGAGAAATCCAAAGAGGGAAAAAACAACACACACCTGGGAGGGAGAGAGGGAGGGAGGGGGGCAGAATCTATAAGGTAGTACACAATACTCCTGAGAAATCCAGAGAGGGAAAAAACAACACACACTTGGGAGGGAGGGAGAATCTATAAGGTAGTACACAATACTCCTGAGAAATCCAGAGAGGGAAAAGACAACACACACCTGAGTTAGAAAGGAAAGTACACCGTCTACTCATGTGGTTTCCACATTTCAATGAATACTGTTTCCAGAATTAAATTGTTCCCGAAATATTATCTATTTTACTTAACAAGTGCACAACAAGCCAGCTCCTCTATTTTACAATCGTGTAAAATGTTGCTGCACTCTGTGAAAGAGGGGAGGGAGGAGAGAGAGAGAGAGAGAGAGAGAGATGTATCCCTGGTCCATTCCCAGGTTACTATAGCTCATCCATTGACATAGAGCTTGTCAAAAACAATTGAGTGATAATCCCCTACCCCCTCTAACCTATCCCTTCTTAACTGACCCTGAAAACTATCAGGCATTTGAAGACTGTCTGACCTCAACAGAGGGTCAATATAATCTCTGCTTCTGACGTTTCCCTTTGACCTTACCCCAGATAGTTACTGACAGAAAGATAGGAACAACGAAACATCTGAACAATAACCCATTTTACCACTGAAACATACACTTAAGTTTAACTATTGTACAGTGCATATTGTGCATATTGCAGTAAGATATGACAAGTATATACACTTCCATACATGCATTTGCATGCACACCCGCCACAAACACACACACACGCATGCACGCACACACACGTACAAACACTGTCTACCCAATTCACAGACCACACACACTTAGGTCTGCAGTAATGTTATGGAACAGACCCACAGACCTGACACAGTGAGATATAGGGTGAAGGAGAACAAGGGAAAGAGGGGGGACAAAATAGGAAGAGTGAGATAGAGACTGTCTGTCTGTCTGTCTGTCTGTCTGTCTGTCTGTCTGTCTGTCTGTCTGTCTGTCTGTAAGTTGGTAAAAAGTATTAAATAAAGTTTCCATTACTGTTTGTATGTGCATGCTCACACTGTTTGTGATTGATTGTACAATTATGTAGGAGTTTGTATTTACATCAGGCATGTTATGTACAGTTACAAGTGTGTGTGTGTGTGTGTGTGTGTGTGTGTGTGTGTGTGTGTGGTATTTTATTACAGTGTTTGGGATGTTGTGAGGCCATTTAACTTAATGCAGGCTCATTAAACTCAGTAATTATCAAATGAGTTCAGGCTCATCTCCCTCTTTAAGGGAATCTAAATAACGCAGGTCCCACTACCTCTTTACACAATCCAGATAATGCCGACACCAACACTTCTGAAGTGGACATAAAGATGATGGATGGTTAGTCTGGTTACATACACTCACTGGGACTATACAGTAATGCTGCTCCCACACTTTCTCCCTCTGCCCAGTCTGTCCTCTCCTCCAATTCCCTAAACAACAGTATTACCTGTCCTGTCCCTTCTGTCCCATTTTCTCTTGCTCTGTTTGTCCCTCTGCAGCCCCCATTCCTCAAAATTCCTCCGCCTGTTTTTACATCACCCCTCAGCTGTGTGACATCATCAATAACCGACTCAAGGTCAGGTTAGGACAAGCCCCTCCCCCTGCAGTTTGGGACAATATAAGGATGTAGTGTGGGCTGCACAGTGAGGGAGAACATATGTATGAATGCATAATTCCTTCGAAATGACTCACACACACTCTCTCTCTCTCTGACCCAATGCAGCACAGTGATTCTGCAGAAACTCACTCAGGGCAGATGCACCTCTCTTTCTCACTCTCTCTTTTGTCCTTCACCCTCCATTTCTTTCACTGTCATTTGGTTCTCTCTCCTTTTTCTCGCTCATATTCTTTCTCTGATACTCTGCATTGCGATTCTACTCTTGCCTCTGCATCTCTCTGTCTGTATATTTTCTCTGCTGTTTGGTGACCATTAACATACTGTATAGTGGTAACTGAAGTTATACAGGATATGGCTCAAAGGGGCTAGATAACTTTGAGAGAGGAAAAAGAAAGTAAGACAGATACAGGAAGGAGGACTCAAGCCCATGCCATTCTCCATTCAGAGCTAAACCAGGATATCTTACGTGGCGACTCCCAGAAAAAGACCCTCCTAGACTCCCCTATGGATTGTGTCAGCAGCAGTCTACATTGAGTTTCTGATCTAATGGCTTTCTACTTCCTAACCTACATGTGTCACTTTCAAGAACACATCAAGCATGACACTTCATAGACCTACCTGTACAACTATACAATCCATAGAACCACTAACATTTTAGACCAACCTTTATTTATTCAGCAAATCCTCAAAACTATCAGCCTTCATGTCCTACATGACCCAGCAATCGTGTGCTTATGAAATAGTTTAATTGCAGCCAACGAGGCACATTATTTGGCTAAGATGGTGAATTGGGCTTCAGGGGGGCGGAGGGAGGTGCAGGGTGTACTGCTGGACTGATCCTGCGGTACTGTTGGCTCAGAGCATGACTGAGCCTGGCAAACAGCTCCTGATCTGTCCAGCTGTCTGTTAGAACGAACAGGGTATTATGACCCTGATATTATTACCCTGATAATTCACATAACAGATGCTGCTACCCTCCCTTCATCTCAGAGCAGTTCCCATTTCCCCACTGCATTATTAATCTATTCACCTGGGTCTGCAGGGGACCTTCTCATCACACTGACGTTGTTACCCGGAAACAACCTGACTCCTTTCATCACACTGATGTTGTTACCCAGAAACAACCTGACTCCTTTCATCACACTGATGTTGTTACCCGGAAACAACCTGACTTCTTTCATCACACTGATGTTGTTACCCAGAAACAACCTGACTACTTTCATCACACTGATGTTGTTACCCAGAAACAACCTGACTACTTTCATCACACTGATGTTGTTACCCAGAAACAACATGACTACTTTCATCACACTGATGTTGTTACACAGAAACAACCTGACTACTTTCATCACACTGATGTTGTCACCCGGAAACAACCTGACTCCTTTCATCACACTGATGTTGTTACCCAGAAACAACCTGCTACTTTCATCACACTGATGTTCTTACCCAGAAACAACCTGACTACTTTCATCACACTGATGTTGTTACCCAGAAACAACATGACTACTTTCATCACACTGATGTTGTTACACAGAAACAACCTGACTACTTTCATCACACTGATGTTGTCACCCGGAAACAACCTGACTCCTTTCATCACACTGATGTTGTTACCCGGAAACAACCTGACTCCTTTCATCACACTGATGTTGTTACCCGGAAACAACCTGACTCCTTTCATCACACTGATGTTGTTACCCGGAAACAACCTGACTACTTTCATCACACTGATGTTGTTACCCAGAAACAACCTGACTACTTTCATCACACTGATGTTGTCACCCGGAAACAACCTGACTACTTTCATCACACTGATGTTGTCACCCGGAAACAACCTGACTCCTTTCATCACACTGATGTTGTTACCCGGAAACAACCTGACTCCTTTCATCACACTGATGTTGTTACCCGGAAACAACCTGACTCCTTTCATCACACTGATGTTGTTACCCAGAAACAACCGGACTACTTTCATCACACTGATGTTGTTACCCAGAAACAACCTGACTCCTTTCATCACACTGATGTTGTCACCCAGAAACAACCTGACTACTTTCATCACACTGATGTTGTTACCCAGAAACAACCTGACTACTTTCATCACACTGATGTTGTTACCCGGAAACAACCTGACTCCTTTCATCACACTGATGTTGTTACCCAGAAACAACCTGACTCCTTTCATCACACTGATGTTGTTACCCAGAAACAACCTGACTACTTTCATCACACTGATGTTGTTACCCAGAAACAACCTGACTACTTTCATCACACTGATGTTGTTACACAGAAACAACCTGACTCCTTTCATCACACTGATGTTCTTACCCAGAAACAACCTGACTACTTTCATCACACTGATGTTGTTACCCAGAAACAACATGACTACTTTCATCACACTGATGTTGTTACACAGAAACAACCTGACTACTTTCATCACACTGATGTTGTCACCCGGAAACAACCTGACTCCTTTCATCACACTGATGTTGTCACCCAGAAACAACCTGACTACTTTCATCACACCTTTGTTGTCACCCGGAAACAACCTGACTACTTTCATCACACTGATGGTGTCACCCGGAAACAACCTGACTCCTTTCATCACACTGATGTTGTTACCCGGAAACAACCTGACTCCTTTCATCACACTGATGTTGTTACCCGGAAACAACATGACTCCTTTCATCACACTGATGTTGTTACCCAGAAACAACCGGACTACTTTCATCACACTGATGTTGTTACCCAGAAACAACCTGACTCCTTTCATCACACTGATGTTGTTACCCAGAAACAACCTGACTCCTTTCATCACACTGATGTTGTCACCCAGAAACAACCTGACTACTTTCACCACACTGATGTTGTTACCCAGAAACAACCTGACTACTTTCATCACACTGATGTTGTTACCCGGAAACAACCTGACTACTTTCATCACACTGATGTTGTTACCCAGAAAAAACCTGACTCCTTTCATCACACTGATGTTGTTACCCAGAAACAACCTGACTACTTTCATCACACTGATGTTGTTACCCAGAAACAACCTGACTACTTTCATCACACTGATGTTGTTACCCAGAAACAACCTGACTACTTTCATCACACTGATGTTGTCACCCAGAAACAACCTGACTCCTTTCATCACACTGATGTTGTCACCCGGAAACAACCTGACTACTTTCATCACACTGATGTTGTTACCCGGAAACAACCTGACTCCTTTCATCACACTGATGTTGTTACCCGGAAACAACCTGACTACTTTCATCACACTGATGTTGTTACCCAGAAACAACCTGACTACTTTCATCACACTGATGTTGTTACCAGGAAACAACCTGACTCCTTTCATCACACTGATGTTGTTACCCAGAAACAACCTGACTACTTTCATCACACTGATGTTGTTACCCGGAAACAACCTGACTCCTTTCATCACACTGATGTTGTTACCCAGAAACAACCTGACTACTTTCATCTCACTGATGTTGTTACCCAGAAACAACCTGACTCCTTTCATCACACTGATGTTGATACCCGGAAACAACCTGACTCCTTTCATCACACTGATGTTGTTACCCGGAAACAACCTGACTCCTTTCATCACACTGATGTTGTTACCCGGAAACAACCTGACTCCTTTCATCACACTGATGTTGTTACCCGGAAACAACCTGACTTCTTTCATCACACTGATGTTGTTACCCGGAAACAACCTGACTACTTTCATCACACTGATGTTGTTACCCGGAAACAACCTGACTACTTTCATCACACTGATGTTGTTAACCGGAAACAACCTGACTCCTTTCATCACACTGATGTTGTTACCCGGAAACAACCTGACTCCTTTCATCACACTGATGTTGTTACCCGGAAACAACCTGACTCCTTTCATCACACTGATGTTGTTAACCGGAAACAACCTGACTCCTTTCATCACACTGATGTTGTTACCCAGAAACAACCTGACTCCTTTCATCACACTGATGTTGTTACCCAGAAACAACCTGACTCCTTTCATCACACTGATGTTGTTACCCGGAAACAACCTGACTCCTTTCATCACACTGATGTTGTTAACTGGAAACAACCTGACTCCTTTCATCACACTGATGTTGTTACCCGGAAACAACCTGACTCCTTTCATCACACTGATGTTGTTACCCGGAAACAACCTGACTCCTTTCATCACACTGATGTTGTCACCCGGAAACAACCTGACTCCTTTCATCACACTGATGTTGTCACCCAGAAACAACCTGACTACTTTCATCACACTGATGTTGTTACCTAGAAACAACCTGACTCCTTTCATCACAGTGATGTTGTTACCCGGAAACAACCTGACTACTTTCATCACACTGATGTTGTTACCCAGAAACAACCTGACTCCATTCATCACACTGATGTTGTTACCCAGAAACAACCTGACTCCTTTCATCACACTGATGTTGTTACCCAGAAACAACCTGACTCCTTTCATCACACTGATGTTGTTACCCAGAAACAACCTGACTCCTTTCATCACACTGATGTTGTTACCTGGAAACAACCTGACTCCTTTCATCACACTGATGTTGTTACCCGGAAACAACCTGACTCCTTTCATCACACTGATGTTGTTACCCGGAAACAACCTGACTCCTTTCATCACACTGATGTTGTTACCCAGAAACAACCTGACTCCTTTCATCACACTGATGTTGTTACCCAGAAACAACCTGACTCCTTTCATCACACTGATGTTGTTACACAGAAACAACCTGACTCCTTTCATCACACTGATGTTGTTACCCGGAAAAAACCTGACTACTTTCATCACACTGATGTTGTTACCCAGAAACAACCTGACTCCTTTCATCACACTGATGTTGTTACCCAGAAACAACCTGACTCCTTTCATGACACTGATGTTGTTACCCAGAAACAACCTGACTCCTTTCATCACACTGATGTTGGTACCCGGAAACAACCTGACTCCTTTCATCACACTGATGTTGTTACCCGGAAACAACCTGACTCCTTTCATCACACTGATGTTGTTAACCGGAAACAACCTGACTCCTTTCATCACACTGATGTTGTTACCCAGAAACAACCTGACTACTTTCATCACACTGATGTTGTTACCCAGAAACAACCTGACTCCTTTCATCACACTGATGTTGTTACCCAGAAACAACCTGACTCCTTTCATCACACTGATGTTGTTACCCAGAAACAACCTGACTCCTTTCATCACACTGATGTTGTTAACTGGAAACAACTTGACTCCTTTCATCACACTGATGTTGTTACCCGGAAACAACCTGACTCCTTTCATCACACTGATGTTGTCACCCGGAAACAACCTGACTCCTTTCATCACACTGATGTTGTCACCCAGAAACAACCTGACTACTTTCATCACACTGATGTTGTTACCTAGAAACAACCTGACTCCTTTCATCACAGTGATGTTGTTACCCGGAAACAACCTGATTATTTTCATCACACTGATGTTGTTACCCAGAAACAACCTGACTCCATTCATCACACTGATGTTGTTACCCAGAAACAACCTGACTCCTTTCATCACACTGATGTTGTTACCCAGAAACAACCTGACTCCTTTCATCACACTGATGTTGTTACCCAGAAACAACCTGACTCCTTTCATCACACTGATGTTGTTACCCGGAAACAACCTGACTCCTTTCATCACACTGATGTTGTTAACCGGAAACAACCTGACTACTTTCATCACACTGATGTTGTTACCCAGAAACAACCTGACTCCTTTCATCACAGTGATGTTGTTACCCGGAAACAACCTGACTACTTTCATCACACTGATGTTGTTACCCAGAAACAACCTGACTCCATTCATCACACTGATGTTGTTACCCGGAAACAACCTGACTCCTTTCATCACACTGATGTTGTTACCCAGAAACAACCTGACTCCTTTCATCACACTGATGTTGTTACCCAGAAACAACCTGACTCCTTTCATCATACTGATGTTGTTACCCGGAAACAACCTGACTCCTTTCATCACACTGATGTTGATAACCGGAAACAACCTGACTACTTTCATCACACTGATGTTGTTACCCAGAAACAACCTGACTCCTTTCATCACACTGATGTTGTTACCCAGAAACAACCTGACTCCTTTCATCACACTGATGTTGTTACCCGGAAACAACCTGACTCCTTTCATCACACTGATGTTGTTACCCGGAAACAACCTGCCTACTTTCATCACACTGATGTTGTTACCCAGAAACAACCTGACTCCTTTCATCACACTGATGTTGTTACCCAGAAACAACCTGACTCCTTTCATCACACTGATGTCGTTACCCGGAAACAACCTGACTACTTTCATCACACTGATGTTGTTACCCAGAAACAACCTGACTCCTTTCATCACACTGATGTTGTTACCCAGAAACAACCTGACTCCTTTCATCACACTGATGTTGTTACCCAGAAACAACCTGACTCCTTTCATCATACTGATGTTGTCACTCAGAAACAACCTGACTACTTTCATCACACTGATGTTGTTACCTAGAAACAACCTGACTCCTTTCATCACAGTGATGTTGTTACCCGGAAACAACCTGACTCCTTTCATCACACTGATGTTGTTACCCAGAAACAACCTGACTCCTTTCATGACACTGATGTTGTTACCCGGAAACAACCTGACTCCTTTCATCACACTGATGTTGTTACCCGGAAACAACCTGACTCCTTTCATCACACTGATGTTGTTACCCGGAAACAACCTGACTCCTTTCATCACACTGATGTTGTTAACCGGAAACAACCTGACTCCTTTCATCACACTGATGTTGTTACCCAGAAACAACCTGACTACTTTCATCACACTGATGTTGTTACCCAGAAACAACCTGACTCCTTTCATCACACTGATGTTGTTACCCAGAAACAACCTGACTCCTTTCATCACACTGATGTTGTTACCCAGAAACAACCTGACTCCTTTCATCACACTGATGTTGTCACCCAGAAACAACCTGACTACTTTCATCACACTGATGTTGTTACCTAGAAACAACCTGACTCCTTTCATCACAGTGATGTTGTTACCCGGAAACAACCTGACTATTTTCATCACACTGATGTTGTTACCCAGAAACAACCTGACTCCATTCATCACACTGATGTTGTTACCCAGAAACAACCTGACTCCTTTCATCACACTGATGTTGTTACCCAGAAACAACCTGACTCCTTTCATCACACTGATGTTGTTACCCAGAAACATCCTGACTCCTTTCATCACACTGATGTTGTTACCCGGAAACAACCTGACTCCTTTCATCACACTGATGTTGTTAACCGGAAACAACCTGACTACTTTCATCACACTGATGTTGTTACCCAGAAACAACCTGACTCCTTTCATCACAGTGATGTTGTTACCCGGAAAAAACCTGACTACTTTCATCACACTGATGTTGTTACCCAGAAACAACCTGACTCCATTCATCACACTGATGTTGTTACCCAGAAACAACCTGACTCCTTTCATCACACTGATGTTGTTACCCAGAAACAACCTGACTCCTTTCATCACACTGATGTTGTTACCCAGAAACAACCTGACTCCTTTCATCATACTGATGTTGTTACCCGGAAACAACCTGACTCCTTTCATCACACTGATGTTGTTAACCGGAAACAACCTGACTACTTTCATCACACTGATGTTGTTACCCAGAAACAACCTGACTTCTTTCATCACACTGATGTTGTTACCCAGAAACAACCTGACTCCTTTCATCACACTGATGTTGTTACCCGGAAACAACCTGGCTCCTTTCATCACACTGATGTTGTTACCCGGAAACAACCTGCCTACTTTCATCACACTGATGTTGTTACCCAGAAACAACCTGACTCCTTTCATCACACTGATGTTGTTACCCAGAAACAACCTGACTCCTTTCATCACACTGATGTTGTTACCCAGAAACAACCTGACTCCTTTCATCACACTGATGTTGTTACCCAGAAACAACCTGACTCCTTTCATCACACTGATGTTGTTACCCGGAAACAACCTGACTCCTTTCATCACAATGATGTTGTTACCCGGAAACAACCTGACTTCTTTCATCACACTGATGTTGTTAACCGGAAACAACCTGACTACTTTCATCACACTGATGTTGTTACCCAGAAACAACCTGACTCCTTTCATCACACTGATGTTGTTACCCAGAAACAACCTGACTCCTTTCATCGCACTGATGTTGTTACCCGGAAACAACCTGACTCCTTTCATCACACTGATGTTGTTACCCAGAAACAACCTGACTCCTTTCATCACACTGATGTTGTTACCCAGAAACAACCTGACTCCTTTCATCACACTGATGTTGTTACCCAGAAACAACCTGACTCCTTTCATCACACTGATGTTGTTACCCAGAAACAACCTGACTCCTTTCATCACACTGATGTTGTTACCCAGAAACAACCTGACTACTTTCATCACACTGATGTTGTTACCCGGAAACAACCTGACTCCTTTCATCACACTGATGTTGTTACCCAGAAACAACCTGACTACTTTCATCACACTGATGTTGTTACACAGAAACAACCTGACTCCTTTCATCACACTGATGTTGTTACCCGGAAACAACCTGACTCCTTTCATCACACTGATGTTGTTACCCAGAAACCACCTGACTCCTTTCATCACACTGATGTTGTTACCCGGAAACAACCTGACTCCTTTCATCACACTGATGTTGTTACCCGGAAACAACCTGACTACTTTCATCACACTGATGTTGTTACCCGGAAACAACCTGACTCCTTTCATCACACTGATGTTGTTACCCGGAAACAACCTGACTCCTTTCATCACACTGATGTTGTTACCCAGAAACAACCTGACTCCTTTCATCACACTGATGTTGTTACCCAGAAACAACCTGACTCCTTTCATCACACTGATGTTGTTACACAGAAACAACCTGACTCCTTTCATCACACTGATGTTGTTACCCAGAAACAACCTGACTCCTTTCCTCACACTGATGTTGTTACCCAGAAACAACCTGACTACTTTCATCACACTGATGTTGTTACCCAGAAACAACCTGACTCCTTTCATCACACTGATGTTGTTACCCGGAAACAACCTGACTCCTTTCATCACACTGATGTTGTTACCCAGAAACAACCTGACTCCTTTCATCACACTGATGTTGTTACCCGGAAACAACCTGACTCCTTTCATCACACTGATGTTGTTACCCAGAAACAACCTGACTCCTTTCATCACACTGATGTTGTTACCCAGAAACAACCTGACTACTTTCATTAGATGATCTTTACCATTCGGCCATCAGATTTGCCACCAACGCTCCTTATAGGACATATCACTGTACTTCGTATACCCGTCGCAAGACCCACTGGTTGATGCTTATTTATAAAACCCTCTTAGGCCTCACTCCCCCATCTGAGATATCTCATGCAGCCCTCATCCTCTACATACAACATCCATTCTGCCAGTCACATTCTGTTAAAGGTCCCCAAAGCACACACATCCCTGGGTCGCTCCTCTTTTCAGTTTGCTGCAGCTGGCGACTGGAATGAGTTGCAACAAACACTCAAACTGGACAGTTTTATCTCAATCTCTTCATTCAAAGACTCAATCATGGACACTCTTACTGACAGTTGTGGCTGCTTTGCGTGATGTATTGTCTCTACCTTCTTGCCCTTTGTGCAGTTGTCTGTGCCCAATAATGTTTGTACCATGTTTTGTGTTGCTACCATGTTGTGCTGCTGCCATGTTGTGTTGCTACCATGTTGTTGTCATGTTGTGTTGCTACCATGCTGTGTTGTCATGCTGTTAGGTCTCTCTTTATGTTGTGTTGTGTTGTTTTTCTTGTCGTGATGTGTTTTTTCCTATATTTTTATTTTATTTATTTTTAATCCCAGCCCCTGTCCCCGCAGGAGGCCTTTTGCCTTTTGGCAGGCCATCATTGTAAATAAAAATTTGTTCTTAACTGACTTGCCTAGTTAAATAAAGGTTAAATAAAAATAAAAACAATTAAAAATTACTTGACTCCTTTCATCACACTGATATTGTTACCCGGAACCAACTTGACTCCGAGGTAAAAGCTAAAGAAAAATCAATGCAGTAACTCCATGTTGTACAAAGCTCTTAGTTTTGTGTTTACAGTAATGGCAAAGTAAAATTATGTGTAAATGTAAATGTCTGACATCAATAAAGTCATTTATTTATTTTAGCCCTTTTAATTCTTATGAATACTACTCCTATGATAGACTGCTTGTGGCCCTGCATAATAATACTGTGGATGACATATCTAGTGACACACCTCTGAAGAGACACCACTGCTGCAGCTTTGATAAACTTGGATTCATGTTGTTATGTAAAATGAGATTATAAAATCACTATTCTATATGTAATTCTGTGGTTACGTATGCCCAGTTATCCATCAAACATACTTCAGCATGCAAACTAACAGCGTTTTCGAGCCACCACACAAATAAAACTCTGATACCAAGTTTCAATCTATCCACACAGTGAAAAGCCAGCTGCCACAGTATTGCCAATCACTCTGCACTGAGAGCAAGGTTTAACACGTTGAGTTCACTCTATGGAATGACAAAATGACATCACACAGCAAATACAGTAAATGTTTCATAGTACACAACAGGGCAGTTGTGCTTGCGGAATTGGGAAAATGTCTTTACTTAAGAGAGAGAAAGGGAATGGATGAAAAAGAAGCACTAGGGAGATACATGACTGAGACAGAGAGGTCTTACTGAGCAGCAGAGTGATGATCAGGCTGGAGAACAGCCACCTGGACCTGGGCTGCTCAGCCCCACTCCCCTGGACTTCCATGGCAGTCTGAACCCGTCCAAAACACCCCCTGCTGTGGGATCCAGCCCGGGGTCCGTTGGGCTGGAGTTATCCCGTCAAAACCTCCTCTGGTGGTCAGGTGGATGTAACCCAGAGTCCTACTGGTCTAGTTGTGTGTTGTGCCTGGGTGTCTGATCTGATCCCAACCGAGGTACCACGTCCCACTGTGTTGTTAGCCAGTCCTGGTTGTGGTGCGTCTGCCTTCCAGCCCCACAACACTCCTGTCAGAAGGACTGCCGGTTAGACAGAGGGCATGCAGAAAGAGAGGAAGAGTGAGAATGGGGAGGGTGGGGTGGGGTGGGGTGTCAGGGAAGAGGGTGCAGACTTAAAAACAAACTCAAGACAAACTAAGTCAATCAGCTATGATCCTTCAGAGAGCACTCCTAAACTGAGAGAGAGAGGAGCAGAAATAGTGAGAATTTAAGACAGAGCGAGAGAGAGAGAGAAAGACGAGAGAAAATAGAGAGAGAGAAGAAAGAGAGAGAGAGAAGGGGGGAGAGAGAGAGAGAGTAAAGTGGATGTAAAACACTGTGTGCGCAGTGTGAGACAGTACTGCACCATACCTCTTCCTGTGGCTGTGTTCCCAAGAGGCTGGACCAGCAGGCTGACTACAGAGCACAGCTGAGTCAGTGAGGACAAACGCACGGCAGAGCAGAGCAGGGGAGAATCACTGCGCACAGCCAGTCAGTCAGGGTGCATTCAAGTAGATTCCACCAGCCAGGGCTTCCTCTGCAGAAAAAGGCAGGCTGCAGCCCCAGTCAGAGAGAGAGAGAGAAAGAGAGAGAGAGAGAGGATGGACAGAAAGAGTGCTGATGCAGTAGCCCCGGTGACTTATGGCTGCTGGATCGGACAGTCTTCCTGGATAGCAGAGCCCCAGTTTCTTCTTCCCTTTGCCTGCTAGCCTGCCCCTCTGGCTCTCTCTCAACTTTTCCCTGCTCTCTCTCTCTTGGCTCAGTGCCTTCCTGCCCTTCTCTCCCCCCCCCCTTCCTTCTCCTCCTCTTAACCCCCCTCCCTCCCTGTCTGTCTCCCTCTGTCTCCCCCTCCCCTCTCTTGACTCAGGGTGTGAATGCAGACGCAGGCAATTTTGTCAGAGTGCTTATGGAGATCAGAGAGTTCTGCAGGTTGGAGGGGGTGCTGTAATACAGACCAGGGACAGGCTCACCACTACGCACTACCCTGTATTTATAAACACCCTGGATGTAGAAATAGATATAACAGAATCCAACATAATATATAGGTAACTGCCAAAATAAAGGAAACACTTGAGTAAATGAGGGATACAAAGTATATTGAAAGCAGGTGCTTCCACACAGGTGTGGTTTCTGAGTTAATTAAGCAATTAACATCCCAACATGCTTAGTGTGCCCAGTGATTATTTTGGCTACCATGGTTAGAAGAAATCTCAGTGACTTTGAAAGAGGGGTCTCAAAGGAGCATAGGGGGTTTACATGATGTGTGTATGTATGTATGTGTGTGTGTGTGTGTGTGTGTCGGTGTCTGTGTGTGTGTGTGTGTGTGTGTCAGTCAATAGATCTTAACCCAATTCAACACTTATGGGAGAGTCTGGAGCTGCGTTTTCCACCACCATTAACAAAACACCAAATTATGGAATTTCTCGTGGAAGAATAGTGTCACAGCCCTCCTATAGAGTTCCAGACACTTGTAGAATCTATGCCAAGGCATCCTTGAAGCTGTTCTGGTGGCTCGTGGTGGCCCAACGCCCTATTAAGACACTTTACAGTGTATGCTGGTGTTTTCTTTATTTTGCAGCAACCTGTGTGACAATGTCCCAATTATAAAAATTCCCAAAATTATACATTCATCAATCACTCCCTTGAGTTATACTGTAGAATGTGAACATATTTTACTCCTGTTATGTCTGGTCTGTACCT
>NC_042975.1:36330917-36365917 GCF_901001165.1 Salmo trutta
ACAAACTGTAACTCACAATATCAGGGAAGACATATTTCACAGTAAATCCAACAAATGATACTGTATCTTTAAAATCTATATCCAGTCGAGACGCATAAAATATCTCCATGTCTTTCTGTATGATGTGTATAATGTGTATATAATTGTGTATAATGTGTATAATTATGTAATATGTGTTTAATGTGTATAATTATGTAATGTGTTTATGGTGTATAATTGTGTATAATGTGCATACTCTTTCTGGGTGTGTACTGTATGTAAAGGTGAATCCCGGTATTTGAGTTGTGTGAATAGTCTTCTGTTCCTCCCCCAGTGTATCTGTCTGAACAATCTATCATCCTTAGTTAGATGATCACAGAGGCAGCTTTTATTTCAGCCCAACAAAGCCCTGTAAAATACACATCCAGTGGCAGGTCCTCACATGTCACTGGGCTAGTCCAACACACTCTAAACTAGGGTTTTCCAAACTCGGTCCTGGGCTCCCCTCAGAGCTACACAGCTGATTCCAATAACCAACTCATCATCAAGCTTTGACTATTTGAATCAGCTGTGTAGTGCTAGGGCAAAAACCAAAACATGCACCCAGGAGGAGCTCTAGGACCGAGTTTGGGAAACTCTGCTTTAAAACACACAACACCTGCCTGCTCACACAGGCACTACCCAGCCTGGCCCCGGACGTGTTGGTGTGGCTATCTCTACAGCAGGAAGGCTACACACTTGAAAGCGTATATATTAATGTGCACAGTAAACAGTAAAGATTATATTTCTGGTGAAGTGTTTTAAATGGAACGCAACATGGAACAATGTGGCACCCTCTTTCACAAAACTGGTCCAATGATAGGACCCTGCCATTGTGACAGGCAGCCAATGATAGGACCCTGCCATTGTGATAGGCAGCCAATGATAGGACCCTGCCATTGGGATAGGCAGCCAATGACAGGCAGCCACCTCTCTGCTTCGTCTCTTTCATGCCTCCATTTCTGTACTGTATCTATCTTGCTATAAAACCTTTCTAGTCTTATAGGTAAGGCAGATTTACAACCTATATCTTATGTCATGAAAGCCATCTTTAGAGTTAAAACCATCAAAACAAGCATTCCTTTATTGAAAAACACACAATAAAATAAATCTCTCAACCTTATAAAACGTGTGATAAAATATACAGTTTTGATCTTTACAAACGCATTCATGAAATAAATCAATAGAATCATTCATGGAAATCATTCATGGAATTCTTTATCAGGAGAATGCTGTTTCCAGTCCCATGGGAGGGTTATGGGGCTGGCGGCAGGTACTGATCAGATGGGACATAACACATCAGGTTGGATAACTGCACAAGCAGGTGAACAGAACCAGCACCTTGTAGTCTCCTGAATGGACTGGCGATGTCCTCATGATTGGGTCAGTGACATCTTCATGTTTCTCCTAAACGGAAAGTCATACTCGTGTACCCTGTAGGAGTGAGCGGCAGGCTGGGGCGTTGGCAGTGTCTTGGATAGATTCCTCTGGTCATTTGGCTCATGGGCAGCTTTGTAATACAACAGGAGAGGCAGAATAAGAGAGAGGGAGAAACCTTTGAGACCACAACACCCATGATCCTCAGTGTGGACAGAGTGAGAAAGATGGAGCTGCTTCCTATAATGGACACATGGTGGCAACATCAGTTCACAAAAATGACAGAACCCATGGAAAACAGGCTTCTTCATGGAAAACAGGCTTCCTCATGGAATGGTGGGGTTCTTCTTCTACATTCAAAGATGCATCACAGTTCCTTTTATATCCAGAAGTAATAGGCAGTCATTTAAGTTGTCATTTTTGCAGGAAGCAGGAGAGCGTTGGCCAGAAAAACTAAATGGCAGATAGTCACTGAAAACTCCTGGCCCAGGAAAGCTTCCAAAAGCCTTACTGCCCGATGCCCTTGGCATTAACATTAGCCACCGCCAGATACAGGGCTTCCACCAGCCCTTGCAATTACCTTAGCAACCCCCAGATACCACAGGTTTAACAAAAGTGTTTCACTGACTTAACTCACCATGGGACCTTGACCATAACCACAAAACACACTCACAAATTTGCTGTCAAAAACATTCATTTTGGAATTATGTCCATATGAGCCATTAGCTCAACTGTAGAGGAAAGTTGATTATTCAAGTGGTAAAATAATTATGTAAACGAATTTCGAACAAATGGCTACCATTCCAAATGTGATGAAGAAGAAGATGCATACTGGAGCAAAGAGTTGCTGAACTAGTCTGCTAGTTGAGTTGGATGCCACCACATCAAGAGACTGCAGCTGGTGCCAATTCAGGCATATCTAACAAGAGTTAATGCAGAGAAGTCCAGACAGATAGACATACCAGGCTAGGCCAGGCCAGGCCAGGCCAGGCAGCTGGGCCAGCAGTCCCAGTGTGAGTTGATGTAAGTGAAAAAGTTCCAAAGAACAACAATTTTGGTAAAGAAAATTCCTCCAACATACTGGTATCTCTTGGACTATTACTCAGTAAAATAATTGACTCAAATAGACTACTAGTAGTCATAATACAACATAGTTAAAATACAATAACATAGCTGTTTGTTAAAAAACATTAAATGGGGCCTGAAAAAGTGGTGGAATGTAAAGGGATCACTAATACTGGGTTAAGTTCAACTACAGTAGCAAGTTGAATCTGAATGGCGACTCATATGAGCGGAGGGTAGAAGAAAGCAGGACCCCCCCAGAAATTCATCAGTCCTCCCAAACAGAGTGGACCTGGGCTGGCCAGCCCCTCTAGTCAGAGACCAGTCCATCCAAACAGGACACCTCACCCACACCAGCAGAGGTAGGGAGGGAGGGGATTTGCCCCTGAACCCTGGACCCCCCTAGACCCCTCAACACACTGTAAGGTCCTTCCACTCCTTCTTCTCCCTGGCATTTAGCTTGCTCTCCTCTAGGACCGTGGCATTTAGCTTGCTCTTCTCTAGGACCGTGGCATTTAGCTTGCTCTCCTCTAGGACCGTGGCATTTAGCTTGCTCTTCTCTAGGACCGTGGCATTTAGCTTGCTCTCCTCTAGGACCGTGGCATTTAGCTTGCTCTCCTCTAGGACCATGGCATTTAGCTCGCTCTCCTCTAGGACCGTGGCATTTAGCTTGCTCTCCTCTAGGACCGTGGCATTTAGCTTGCTCTCCTCTAGGACCATGGCATTTAGCTTGCTCTTCTCTAGGACCGTGGCATTTAGCTTGCTCTCCTCTAGGACCGTGGCATTTAGCTTGCTCTCCTCTAGGACCGTGTCATTTAGCTTGCTCTTCTCTAGGACCGTGGCATTTAGCTTGCTCTCCTCTAGGACCGTGTCATTTAGCTTGCTCTCCTCTAGGACCGTGGCATTTAGCTCGCTCTCCTCTAGGACCGTGGCATTTAGCTCGCTCTCCTCTAGGACCATGGCATTTAGCTCGCTCTCCTCTAGGACCATGGCATTTAGCTTGCTCTCCTCTAGGATCGTGGCATTTAGCTCGCTCTCCTCTAGGACCCTGGCATTTAACTCTCTCTCCTGCAGTTCCCACCCCTGCAGCTCTAGGTCTGTGTTGGCGTGGCGGTTGAGTTTGCGGTACTTGAACACCACAAAGACGCAGAGCACCACCAGGACTATGGCGATGGCTGCCCCGATGGCTACAGCCAGCATGCCTATCTCAGAGACGGAGACTGGAGGGAGCAGCACAACACAACACAAACACAGCAATACATTAGCACTGACTGGCATTCCTCAATAACCCTTTACAAGTGTCTGGTAGACTTATATAGTACATTTTATCATAGAGTAGTTATTTGTGAACTTACATGAATTGTCAGGCTGACTGACTGACTGACTGACCTTTGTGGACGACCCTGAGGGTGACCTCTCCGTTGATGCCGTGGACATCGGGCAGGTTGCGAACCTGGCAGGTGTAGGTACCGTTGAAGGTGAAGGGAACGTCCTGGAGGCTGATGGAGGCGTCCTGTCTCAGGATGTCCCCCGACCACACCGCATGGCCCTTAAACCGCCCCTCTGTAGGGGGGTATGCTGTCTCCTGGTAGTAAAACACCTGACACACACACACACACACGTTTCAAAGAATACATACATGAATAAACATGACACACATTCACAGTGGTTCAAGAAACCTAAAGTGATGACTCAATAGACTCACTAGATTTTGATTTCACTCATTTAAGAACCTGTACTACAAAGGTGTGTTCCCATGTCTAACCCAGTCTTCCCCTAATTCAGACACATTCGCTGCATGTCTACTGTTAGTCCGGCTTCCAGTGTGGAAAGGTCACCCACCGACTCCTCGGCTCCCTGGCCCAAGGGACGGAAGTTCCAGGAGACAGTCACAGAGGAGAGGGACACGGGGTGTTTGGACTTAAAGATGCACTTCAGTCTCACTTCTGTCCCGTTCACTGCCTCCACCTCATTGGACATAAAAACCTCCATCCCACCGACTCGCAGCATACCTGACACAAAGAATGGACCCAATGAGACACGCGGGCACAGATATACAGTGCAGTATACACTATATTGAATAAATGCATTTAAATAACCCTGGGAACAGCATTAGCAAGCACCTTATCAAAGTCCCCACAGAACGTTCAGAGCACACTATTAAACACAGACATCTTTATTTCACAGCTTCAAGGATGCATATGACCATGAGAAGGTTGATAGTGGTTTTTCAAACAAAGTGTCTGTTTACATATCTTCAGTTTAAACCTAGCGCACTTGCTTCAGTAGACACAGTACATCTTCAGTTTAAACCTAGCTCACTTGCTTCAGTATACACAGTACTATACAGTACATCTTCAGTTTAAACCTAGCTCACTTGCTTCAGTATACACAGTACATCTTCAGTAAACATGGCCTTGACTTCCAAGAACCAATTGGTACACTGACTACACTCCTCAAATCACTGGAGCTGTAATGTAGCTCACTAAGTGTACCCTCCCTCCCTTAAATGATGCATTTTGTACACAGTCAAACTCTTGAAGCGTGTCTCCTCTCCTACAGTACTTTATGCAGTCCAGTGTGGACCAATCACGACAATAAGCTGAACTAGAGTTCTAATTCACACTTAGGTCAAACACAAAGAAAACTGACAGAGCAAATAAACTATATATCCAGGCTGTATCACATCCGGCTGTGATTGGGAGTCCCATGGGGCGGCGCACAACTGGCCCAGTGTCGTCCAGGTTTGGCTGGGGTAGGCTGTCATTGTAAATAAGAATTTGTTCTTAAATGACTTGCCTAGTTAAATAAAGGTTAAATAAATAAAAAATAAAATAATAATAAAACTAGAAAGCAGGTGGTATGGCCCTGTAATGATTCACCCTGCATTCCACTGCTGTGCCAGGCCCTCACTGTGTTATATTGTGTGTGTGTGTGTGTGTGTGTGTGTGTGTGTGTGTGTGTGTGTGTGTGTGTGTGTGTGTGTTTAATGATTGTAGGTGTTCAGTCCAGAGGTCCACCTACGGGAGACTGAACCAGCCAGGAACTATTAAAGGATTCTGATAAAGCTGTTCTGGCAAACATTCAATCTTCCATCTGTACCCATTGGCACGGACAAGTAATTAATGGAATTCAGGGATTTGGTGGGAATTCAGGTAGCCTATTCAATTTATTATCAAATGTAACTATTTGTTTCTTAGAATACACTGATATAGCCTATACATGTTCTAATTGTATCAGGTACTGTATTTAAAAAATATATTTTGTGTTAAAATAAAGAATTTTATATGCCTCATTTGCATAAATACAACAGGTGTATTTGCATATATGAAACATTAACATAAATAGGAAGAGGCCTGCAACCACCAAAACCCTTGCTCTGTCACTCTAGGCCTACCTGTACTCACCTGCGCTGTCTAGACAGCCTCATAAATTACTGTTGTTGTTACGTCCTGTTGCATAATTCAACAAGTGTGTCAATAACAGTATTTTTTGTCCCTGTGATGCTGATGACTATTTTTGTCCACTTATACAGGAGTAATAAAGACCCTGTGGCTATGGTGGTGAGTAGTTGACTCAAAGAGAGAGAAAGACAATAGTTGAACAGTGTTGCACAAATTCATTTCTTCAAAAATTAAGGAGAAGCAGCAGAGAGAAATTAGATTTTTTTCTCCAGTTTCAGTTTTACTTATACTAGCTAATGCAGCCTACTCAAGGACCTGACTCTAACAGACAGGAATGATATTTATGTTAGCTAGCTGGCTAAGGCTATCCAATACGCCAACTCTTCCAATCCAAGGCAAGCTTTTGATTTTAACAATTTATTGTCAGATGGTGTAGCTGCTAAACTGCTAGCTGTACACTACTGCGTGATTCTACACATGGATTGGATTGTGGGTTTACTAACGCTTTAGTTCTAGTAGCTACACTATGTATACAAAAGTATGTGGACACCCCTTCAAATTAGTGGATTTGACTATTTCAGCCACACTGACAGGCAGGGGGCGCACCTTTTGTTTTAGAAGTGGGGGGGACATAATATATATATATATTTTTAATACTGACGGATAAACACTCCAAACTGTCGGATAAACACTCCTACACGACTGCTCGGAGGTGTCCGCATGGTCCTAAAGCACACCGTTGCCTCGTTTTGTATCACATTCCAATGATAAAACTGGGGGGGAAGAAAGCTATTTCAGAATGTGGGGTGGGTGGGGGGGACACGTGAAAGTTGCACTATATAAAATTGAGCACACAGCCATGCACTCTCCATAGAGAAACATTGGCAGTGGAATGGCCTTACTGACTTTCAGTGACTTTTGAAATTGGCACCGTCATTGGATGCCACCTTTCCAACAAGTCAGTTTGTCAAATTTCTGCCCTGCTAGAGCTGGCCAGGTGAACTGTAAGTGCTGTTATTGTGAAGTGGAAAAGTCTAGGAGCAACAACGGCTCAGCCGCGAAGTGGTAGGCCACAAAAGCTCACAGAATGGGAACGCCAAGTGCTGAAGCCTAAGATCACCATGCGCAATGCCAAGGTTCGGCTGGAGTGGTGTTAAGCTCGCCGCCATTGGACTGGACTCTGGAGCAGTTGAAACTCGTTTTCTGGAGTGATGAATCACGCTTCACCATCTAGCAGGCGGACGGATGAATCTGGGTTTGGCAGATGCCAGGAGAACGCTACCTGCCCCAATGCATAGTGCCAACTGTAAAGTTTGGTGGAGGAGGAATAATGGTCTGGGGCTGTTTTTTATGCTTCGGGCTGGGTCCCTAGTCCCAGTGAAGGGAAATCTTAACGCTACAGCATACAATGACATTCTAGACGATTCTTTGCTTTCAACTTTGTGGCATCAGTTTGGGAAGGCCCTTTCCTGTTTCAGCTTGACAATGCCCCCGTGCACAAAGCGAGGTTCATACAGAAATGGTTTGTCAAGATCGGTATGGAAGAACTTAACTGGCCTGCACAGAGCCCTGACCTCAACGTCATCAAACACCTTTGGGATGAATTGGAACACAGACTGCGAGCCCAACATCAGTGCCCGACTTCACTAATGCTCTTGTGGCTGAATGGAAGTCCCCACAGCAATGTTCCATCCAGTGGAAAGCCTTCCCAGAAAAGTGTTATAGCAGCAAAGATGGGACCAACTCCATATTAATGCCCATGATTTTGGAATGAGATATTCGATGAGCAGGTATCCAAATACTTTTGGTAATGTATATGATGTTAGCTAATATGGTGACACCGATGTAGGCTGTGTGTAGTAGTTATGGTATGAAGGTTTGGCTTGGAGAGGTTTTTTCGCCTGATCACAGACAGCTGTTGTGTTGTGCACTGAACTCCACAAGTGAAGGGAAAATGTGCGAGGAGGAGAGCGCATAGATGTGATGCTGCTGTTTGTATGGCTGCTATGAAAGTGAACTGTGTGTGCGGGTGATCAGGGGTGTATTCATTCCGTCAATTCTGTTGCAAAATGTTTCTTAACCTTTGACTGCAGTGGGCTAAATCAGGGTCACACAGAATGTCTTGGTAGTTTTAAACAAATCCACTTTGAAACAAAAGTGTACACCTCACACACATGGTTATGGGCTTAAAAAATAAGACACCTGTACCATGCCAGATATAGAGTTGAAATGTATTAAAATTTTGAGTTTGTATCCCAATATTACACTTTATATGGATCACAGAAAACTAAATATAACAGAACTTTTTGACATAGAAACACTGGATTTTCTGCGGGTTTTTTGAAATAATGTTATTAATAAAATATTAATAACATTCCACCCATGAGGCCACTATGTAATTTGACTGCAGAAATGGGCTACAAGGAACGAAACTGGGATGGCCCTACCTGAATTATTAGTTCTTATACACTGAACAAAAATATAAACACAACATGTAAAGTGTTGGTCCCATGTTTCATGAGCTGAAATAAAAAATCCCAGACATTTTCCATAATATTTATATTATGCACAAAAGCTTGTTTCTCTCAAATTTTGTGCACAAATTTGTTTACATCCCTGTTAGTGAGCATTCTCCTTTGCCAAGATAATCCAAGATAATCCATGCTGTTTAATCAAGAAGCTGATTAAACAGCATGTTCATTACACAGGTGCACCTTGTGCTGGGGACAATAAAAGGCCACTCTAAAATGTGCAGTTTTGTCACGCAATACAATGCCACAGATGTCTCAAGTTTTAAGGGAGCGTGCAGTTGGCTTGCTGACTGCAGGAATGTCCACCACAGCTGATGAAACTGTGGGTTTGCAGTACTGAAGAATTTCTGCATAAACTGTCAGAAACAGTCTCAGGGAAGCTCATCTGCGTGCTCGTCGTCCTCACCAGGATCTTGACCTGACTGCAGTTCGGCGTCGTAACCGACTTCACGGGGCAAATGCTCACCTTCGATGGCCACTGGCATGCTGGAGGAGTGTGTTCTTCATAGATGAGTCCCGGTTTTAACGGTACCGTGCGTTGTATGGGCGAACGTCAACGTTGTGAACAGAGTGCCCCATGGTGGCGGTGGGGTTATGGTATGGGCAGGCATAAACAACAGACAATGAACACAATTGCATTTTATCAATGGCAATTTGAATGCACCGAGATACCGTGATGAGATCCTAAGGCCCATTGTCGTGCCATTCATCCGTCGCCATTACCTCATGTTTCAGCATGATAATGCACGGCCCCATGTCGCAAGGATCTGTACAAAATTCCTAGAAGCTGAAAATGTCCCAGTTCTTCCATGGCCTGAATACTCACCAGACGTCACCCATTGAGCATGTTTGGGATGCTCTGGATCGACGTGTACGACAGCGTGCTCCAGTTCTCGCCAATATCCGCCAACTTCACACAGCCATTGAAGAGGAGTGCGACAACATTCCACAGGCCACAATCAACAGCCTTTTCAACTCTATGTGAAGGAGATGTGTCACACTGCATGAGGCAAATGGTGATCAGAGACTGACTGTTTTTCTGATCAACGCCCCTACCTTTTTTTTAATGGTGTCTGTGAGCAACAGATGCATATCTGTATTCCCAGTCATGTGAAATCCATAGATTAGGGCCTAATGAATTGATTTCAATTGACTGATTTCCTTATATGAACTGTAACTCAGGAAAATCTTTCAAAATGTTCTAGTTGCATTTATATTTTTGTTCAGTGTAGATGGGTGCGAGAGGGGATGCTGTGGGATTATTTAAAATACTCTAATAATTATCCGTGATCTTTGGCCTGGTCCACCTGAAAAACATGTCAATGTCGAAGCTATTCTATAATGATAAAGTATACAGAATCAAGAGTAGGTTACTCATTATCATTATGATGGAAATTAGATAGGGGCTCTGTTCACCTGAACTGTAGCCATTTGAGCCCTACAGTTGCTGGAATCAATGTTTTGACAGAATAATACTAGGCCCAAGTGATCATGTAAAACACCAAATGGCGACTAATTGGACTGAAAACAGAAATTAAGGAAGTAACTTCGAACTCACCTGGCACTGCAAATCCACCCAGAAGCGCGAGGAACTGTAGCCATGTCCGATACATCGGATTGGCAGTTTGCTCAGGCCTTAAAGACTGACAAAATGTCAAACAGTTACTAGAAACCTCCTAATTGAAAGTTTTAAGGGTCATGCAAGGATTACCTCAACAGGTTTTTGATAAAGAATCTTAGCGCAATGGACTCGGGAATCTGAAACCACAGGCGATGTGCGCACTAGGACTGTAGGCGGCGTCATAAATAGGCAGCATCACACATATTTTGCCTTTGCCAGTCTAGAGGGCGGGTGGGTGATGTACAGTCTTGTCAAACCTGTTCGACCATAACTCTGTGTAAAGTACTTTTACCCGCAGGCTAAATCTGTTTTTTTCTCCCGGTCATTTCCATCAAGTTGCGCATGCAAAAGAAATGCACACATTTGTTAGGATTCTGATGTCCCTGGGAGAATATAAAGGTATTATGTCCCAAGCGCCAGAACCAATATAAAGGTTCGATCTCCCACGCTGGGACAACATTTAGGTATAATGTTCCTAATGAGGTCTCTGGGACAACATATTGTTTATTTTCAAAACAACTAAAGCAGTTTTGTCACTGTATTGGGTACACTATGCAGCCAGCGACTGCTGCCACCTGGTGGACATTTCTATGTATTACACTAAAACCTGAAAATCCTCTTCAATCTGTAATTTACATTCCAACCCACTAAATAAAGATACTGATATAATAATGATCGGAAATCATGTCAATAGATAATGATTTTAAATGTGCTACCTACCTAGTATTAAATGAAAGCCCAAGAGGCGGAACATGCTTCAATGGGAGATACACGACTCATCTCAAAACCCTCAGAGGTAGTAATCAAACTTGTAAGGGGAGGGGCATTCTTCTTACCAAACCACGTGACCTTTGTTTTGGAGGTGTTCAGAACAAGGTTAAGGGTAGAGAAAGCTTTGCTGTAGAGCATTTAACACAGACTATTGTCGCCAGGAAATGTCCCGCCATCACAGGATCCTTCTGAGCCTGTGTAGAGACCTGATTTAAAACAGAAAAGCAGGCTGATTTAGTATAATTAACATTTCGTTGCTGATAGTATGGATCGTTGAATTTAAAATATATATATATATTATTATTTTTTTAAATGGTTTATCCTTATTATCCACCTGTACAGTAGGTGGTGGAATGCACACATAATTGTTGCAAACGCCATTATACCAAAGAAGAAGACTTATCTCGATGGGCAATTCCAAAGCGGAAGTGGACCATTGAGACTGGAGAGAGAAAAGGAGAGAGAAAAGGAGGGAGGGGAGAGGAAACGTTACATGCTGAAGAGCGGCAGGTTGGGTTGACTCGACCCATACATTTCACATTTACAATCATTTCTAATACATTTATTTTGCAGATAGTTGTTGGAGTTAGAACAACATATAAGCTATATCGCAGTTGTTTATTGACTGAAAACAAGGAGTTGATTGTATCAGGGTGAGTTGCTAGCCAGCTAGTAGCTAACTAGCTCCAAGCGCGACAGCAGCATCCGCACCGAAGCACTACGTTAGCAAGCCATCATTGGTCGCACACGCACATCGGAGCCGTGCAGCCTCCGTGCGCGAGGGAATATTCTGGTTATATTGGCAACAATTAACCATAATCAGAGACCTCCAGGTAAGTGGGTAGGGTACCAGCGGTTTCACGGATTGACTGACCCTTGTCCGGTGGGCGTGCCTTGTGTGTTGGTCGGGAGAGAGAACAGCGACAGTCCGCAGTGATTACTGCTGCTTACTTGGTCGTCTGGCTCGGACGGTGAAAATGAAGCGCATATGCCACGATTTCATAATTCAAACTCAATTTAAGCTTTCTGAATTGCTAGCACTTAGCAATAACCCATGATAGTCGATCAGTAGTCCATTCATATTGTTGTGCTCAATTCCAGCCATTTGGTTTCATATAAGGTGTTGTCATTAGATACTCGCATCCTGGCCTGGCTGTCTGTGTGGGGCCTCCCTAGTGAGCAGGCGCTGTTATCTCCATCAGCACTCGCTCTGTGCACAGCAGGGGGACTGAAAGCTAGTCGCTAGCCTCATCAACTGTCTGACAATAACCTACCAGATGACGTTATTCTTCAGGGCATATTAAAGGACATGGCTATTATTTGAATTGTCTGTGTGATTTAACTCCTCTGATGTGTCTCTGATAGGATGAGTGGTGATGAGATGAACCCCGCAGCAGTGGCCCAGGCAGTAGAGGACGTACAGGGAGATGACCGCTGGATGTCCCAGGTTAGTCTACCGTACTGCTAGCCCTGGATTTTGATTCTCAGTTCTATTACACATAAGAGTTATTGGACGAAGGCCTCTTCTGTACGGGGAGTTTTTTTAAGAGCCCTACGCTTGGTCTGAACATTAACACATCGCTTGCGGTATGATTTCGGAAAAATAAGGACCTTATCTTTCATATCCCCAAGAAATCATTTTCAAAAAACAAAAGGTTAAATTGATACACACCTTTTTATAGAGTTATTGTTCCCACATGGCCATATTTCCATGTTGCTGCGCTAGATTATGGAAGACTGAGTTTCTATCTGCGTCTCGAACACCTGTGTGTAAACCAGAAGACGACGCCGCAAACATAATGCTGGGGGATATGGCCATAATGCTGGGGGATATTTTTTACTTCAAAAAAAAAAGTATATACTTATGGCTGATTTATGAGATGCAGTATGTTGTTTTTTTTACAGTTTTTTTCTAAGTTTTGTTGCACAGTTCATTTTAAACAGTCAGGAATAATCTAATGAATTCAGTGCTTGTAAAATTATATATAGGCTAAATACACTGCTCAAAAAAATAAAGGGAACACTTAAACAACTCAATGTAACTCCAAGTCAATCACACTTCTGTGAAATCAAACTGTCCACTTAGGAAGCAACACTGATTGACAATAAATTTCACATGCTGTTGTGCAAATGGAATAGACAACAGGTGGAAATTATAGGCAATTAGCAAGACACCCCCAATAAAGGAGTGGTTCTGCAGGTGGTGACCACAGACCACTTCTCAGTTCCTATGCTTCCTGGCTGATGTTTTGGTCACTTTTGAATGCTGGCGGTGCTTTCACTCTAGTGGTAGCATGAGACGGAGTCTACAACCCACACAAGTGGCTCAGGTAGTGCAGCTCATCCAGGATGGCACATCAATGCGAACTGTGGCAAGAAGGTTTGCTGTGTCTGTCAGCGTAGTGTCCAGAGCATGGAGGCGCTACCAGGAGACAGGCCAGTACATCAGGAGACGTGGAGGAGGCCGTAGGAGGGCAACAACCCAGCAGCAGGACCGCTACCTCCGCCTTTGTGCAAGGAGGAGCAGGAGGAGCACTGCCAGAGCCCTGCAAAATGACCTCCAGCAGGCCACAAATGTGCATGTGTCTGCTGAAACGGTCAGAAACAGACTCCATGAGGGTGGTATGAGGGCCCGACGTCCACAGGTGGGGGTTGTGCTTACAGCCCAACACCGTGCAGGACGTTTGGCATTTGCCAGAGAACACCAAGATTGGCAAATTTGCCACTGGTGCCCTGTGCTCTTCACAGATGAAAGCAGGTTCACACTGAGCACATGTGACAGACGTGACAGAGTCTGGAGACGCCGTGGAGAACGTTCTGCTGCCTGCAACATCCTCCAGCATGACCGGTTTGGCGGTGGGTCAGTCATGGTGTGGGGTGGCATTTCTTTGGGGGACCGCACAGCCCTCCATGTGCTCGCCAGAGGTAGCCTGACTGCCATTAGGTACCGAGATGAGATCCTCAGACCCCTTGTGAGACCATATGCTGGTGCGGTTGGCCCTGGGTTCCTCCTACTGCAAGACAATGCTAGACCTCATGTGGCTGGAGTGTGTCAGCAGTTCCTGCAAGAGGAAGGCATTGATGCTATGGACTGGCCTGCCCGTTCCCCAGACCTGAATCCAATTGAGCACATCTGGGGGGACATGTCTCGCTCCATCCACCAACGCCACGTTGCACCACAGACTGTCCAGGAGTTGGCGGATGCTTTAGTCCAGGTCTGGGAGGAGATCCCTCAGGAGACCATCCGCCACCTCATCAGGAGCATGCCCAGGCGTTGTAGGGAGGTCATACAGGCACGTGGAGGCCACACACTACTGAGCCTCATTTTGACTTGTTTTAAGGACATTACATCAAAGTTGGATCAGCCTGTAGTGTGGTTTTCCACTTTAATTTTGAGTGTGACTCCAAATCCAGACCTCCATGGGTTGATAAATTGATTTCCATTGATTATTTTTGTGTGATTTTGTTGTCAGCACATTCAACTATGTAAAGAAAAAAGTATTTAAAAAGATGATTTCATTCATTCAGATCTAGGATGTGTTATTTTAGTGTTCCCTATATTTTTTTGAGCAGTATATAAGCCTTCCACAACAATAAGACTCACTAATGATGTAATAATTTGTTTAACCAGGCTTTCAAGTCTATAACAAATGTTATTTTATTTTTTAAAATATTTAACCAGAACTATGCACATCCACTAACAATGGCCAACTTCTGGAAGCAGGAATCATTCTAGAACATTAACACAGGTCTCATAAATCTCTTAGCACAAGCCTGTGTGCTAGTGAGTAGCAAGCTAATCTTATATACTTAACAAAAATATAAATGCAACAATTTAAAGATTTTACTGAGTTACAGTTCATATAAGGAAATCAGTCAATTGAAATAAATTAATCAGGCCCTAATCTATGGATTTCACATAACTGGGAATACAGATATGCATCTTTTGGTCACAGATACCGTGAAAAAAAGTAGGGGTGTGGATCAGACAAGCAGTCAGTATCTGGTGTGACCACCATTTGCCTCATGCAGTGCGACACATCTCCTTTGCATAGAGTTGATCAGGCTGTTGATTGTGGCCTGTGGAATGTTGTCCCACTCTTCTTCAATGGTTGTGTGAAGTTGCTGAATATTGGCGGGACACGCTTTCGTATACGTCCGTCCCGAGCATCCCAAACATGTTGAATGGGTGGCATGTCTGGTGAGTATGCAGGCCATTAAAGAATTGGTACATTTTCAGCTTCCAGAAATGTTGTACAGATTCTTGTGACATGGGGCCGTGCATTATCATGCTGAAACATGAGGTAATGGCGGCGGATGAATGGCATGACAATGTGCATCAGGATATCATTACGGTATCTCTGTGCATTCAAATTGCCATTGATAAAATGTGATTGTGTTCATTGTTCATAGCTTATGCCTGCCCATATCATAACCCCACCGCCACCATGGGGCACTCTGTTCACAACGTTGACATACGCAAACCATTTACCCACACGACACCATACATGTGGTCTGCAGTTGTGAGGCTGGTTGAAGGTACTGCCACATTTTTGGGCTCTTTTTTTTTTATTTCAGCTCATGAAACATGTGACCAACACTACATGTTGTGTTTTATATTTTTGTTCCGTGTATTTAAAGTCTAGCCAACTTGGATCTATTTGCTTGCTAACGAGGCAAAACAGTTGAACTGTTATGAATACACCCTCCTGTCCGTCTCCAACGGAACAGCATGCTAGCCTGTCCACAGATGTTGAAGTCAAATGGCCTACCTGGATAAGAAGATGCTTAGTTCTCAGAATGAGAACGAGTTGCCAATTCCTGATATAAATGAGTCTTTATGCTCATTGCACAATTCTAAAACACAGACTAGACAGCTAGCACTTAAGTCTAAAATTCTGCTAGTGGTACCGCAATGCCACATGCGAAAGAAACCGAGCATTCATTTTCCACAATCTTGTTCATTGATACTTGTTTTGGTAGGGTCTGTTCTGTTCTGTATTTTGGGTATTGTTAAAAAGGTTTAGTTCTCCTCTATTACAGTAAAATAATGTCTCTAAGTGTTTCGGTGTCCATATGACACATTCTGTTGGACCAATCCTCAAATGCAAATATCGAGTTTAAACTGCTTGTTGTCAGAGAGGAACAAGTTATCTTTCATTGTTATTGTTGGGAGTGGGAGGGGCTTGGTGTCTGTGTGAGAAGGCGCGACGTCCGCTGAAGGCCCATTCTGCTAACCGCGGGCTACTAGCTACCTAGAGCTACATGGAACCCTACTAATTCCACGACTGGTCTATCGACGTCACCGCACGACGAGGCAAAAACAGACTTACCCCCATCGCGACGTCCCCCAAAGGTTAACTTGCTAGCCCTGGTCTGCCAACTGCTTGCTAGCTAACCCGGTCTGCTAACTGCTAGCATGTTTTGCCCCAGCCTACTAACTGTTAGCATCGGCCTGCTAACTGTCTGAATCGCCGTGTCCCAGTCAGCCCAACCACTCACTGGACCCATATGTTCACTTGGCTACGCATGCTTCTCTCATATCAATATGCCTCGTCCATTACTGTCCTGGTTAGTGATTACTGTCTTATTTCACTGTAGAGCCTCTAGCCCTGCTCAATATGCCTTAACCAACCATGTTACACCTCCTACATATGCGATGACATCACCTGGTTTAAACATCTCTAGAGACTATATCTCTCTCATTACTCACTGCCTAGGTTTACCTCCAATGTACTCACATCCTACCTTACCTTTGTCTGTACACTACGCCTTGAATCTATGCTATCGTGCCCAGAAACCTGCTCCTTTTACTCTCTGTTCCGAACTTGCTAGACGGCCAGTTCATATAGCCTTTAGCCGAACCCTTATCCTACTTCTCCTCTGGTGATGTGGAGGTTAATCCAGATCCTGCAGTGCCTAGCTCCACTCCCACTCCCCAGGTGCTTTCATTTGTTGACTTCTGTAACCGTAAAAGCCTTGGTTTCATGCATGTTAACATTAGAAGCCTACTCCCTAAGTTTGTTTTACTCACTGCTTTAGCACACTCTGCCAACCTGGATGTCTTAGCCGTGTCTGAATCCTGGTTTAGGAAAACCACCAAAAAACATGAAATCGCTAACTATAACATTTTCCGCCAAGATAGAATTGTCAAAGGGGGCGGTGTTGCAATCTACTGCAAAGATAGCCTGCAGAGTTCTGTGTTACTATCCAAGTCTGTACCCAAACAATTCGAGCTTCTACTTCTAAAAATGCACCTTTCCAGAAACAAGTCTCTCAAACAATTCGAGCTTCTACTTCTAAAAATGCACCTTTCCAGAAACAAGTCTCTCACTGTTGCCGCTTGCTATAGACCTCCCTCTGCCCCCAGCTGTGCCCTCGATACCATATGTGAATTGATTGCCCCCCATCTATCTTCTGAGCTCGTGCTACTAGGTGACCTAAACTGGGACATGCTTAACACCCCGGCCTTCCTACAATCTAAGCTTGATGCCCTCAATCTCACACAAATTATCAATGAACCTACCAGGTACAACCCCAAATCCGTAAACACGGGCACCCTCATAGAAGTCATCCTAACTAACTCACCCTCCAAATACACCTCTTCTGTTTTCAATCAAGATCTCAGCGATCACTGCCTCATTGCCTGCATCCGTAATGGGTCTGCGACCAAACGACCACCCCTCATCACTGTCAAACGCTCCCTAAAAACACTTCTGCGAGCAGGCCTTTCTAATCGACCTGGCCGGTGTATCCTGGAATGACATTGACCTTATCCCATCAGTAGATGCCTGGCTATTCTTTAAAAGTGCCTTCCTCACCATCTGAAATAAGCATGCCCCGCTCAAAAAATGTAGAACTAGGAATAGATATAGTCCTTGGTTCACTCCAGACCTGTCTGCCCTTGACCAGCACAAAAACATCCTGTGGCGTTCGGCATTAGCATCGAATAGCCCCCGTGATATGCAACTTTTCAGGGAAGTTAGGAACAAATATACACAGGCAGTTAGAAAAGCTAAGGCTAGCTTTTTCAAACAGAAATTTGCATCCTGTAGTACAAACTCAAAAGTTCTGGGACACTGTAAAGTCCATGGAGAATAAGAGCACCTCCTCCCAGCTGCCCACTGCTCTGAGGCTAGGAAGCACTGTTACCACCGATAAATCCACTATAACTGAGAATTTCAATAAGCATTTCTCTACGGCTGGCCATGCTTTCCACCTGGCCACCCCTACCCCGGTCAAATGCCGGCACCCTCCACAGCAACCCGCCAAAGCCCCCACCATTTCTCCTTCTCCCAAAACCAGATAGCTGATGTTCTGAAAGAACTGCAAAATCTGGACCCATACAAATCAGCCGGGCTAGACAATCTGGACAGACTCTTTCTAAAATTATCCCCCGAAATTGTTGCAACCCCTATTACTAGCCTGTTCAACCTCTCTTTTGTATCGTCTGAGATCCACAAAGATTGGAAAGCTGCAGCGGTCATCCCCTCTTCAAAGGGGGTGACACTAGACCCAAACTGCTACAGACCTATATCTATCCTACCCTGTCTTTCTAAGGTCTTCGAAGGCCAAGTTAACAAACAGATTACCAACCATTTCAAATCCCACCGTACCTTCTCCGCTATGCAATCTGGTTTCAGAGCTGGTCATGGGTGCACCTCAGCCACGCTCAAGGTCCTAAACGACATCATAACCGCCATCGATAAGAGACATTACTGTGCAGCCGTAGTCATCGACCTGGCCAAGGCTTTCGACTCTGTCAATCACCACATTTTTATTGGCAGACTCAACAGCCTTGGTTTCTCAAATGATTGCCTCGCCTGGTTTACCAACTACTTCTCTGATAGAGTTCAGTGTGTCAAATCGGAGGGCCTGTTGTCCGGACCTCTGGAAGTCTCTATGGGTGTGCCACAGGGTTCAATTCTCGGGTCGACTCTGTTCTCTGTATACATCAATGATGTTGCTCTTGAGGCTAGTGATTCTCTGATCCACCTCTACGCAGACGACACCATTCTGTATACTTCTGGCCCCTCTTTGGACACTGTGTTAACGAAGCTCATCTGGAGGTTAAATGCCATACAACTCTCCTTCCGTGGCCTCCAACTGCTTTTAAGCGCAGTTGGAGGCCACGGAAGATCACTGCCCGCACCTGCTCGATCACTGCCCGCACCTGCTCGCCCGTCCAGCATGACGGCTCTGACTTAGAATACATGGACAACTACAAATACCTGGGTGTCTGGTTAGACTGTAAACTCTCCTTCCAGACACACATTAAGCATCTCCGATCCAAAATTAAATCTAGAATCTGCTTCCTATATCGCAACAAAGCATCCTTCACTCATGCTGCCAAACATACCCTCGTAAAACTGACCATCCTACCGATCCTCGACTTCAGTGATATCATCTATAAAATAGCCTCCAACACTCTACTCAACAAACTGGATGCAGTCTATCACAGTGCCATCCGTTTTGTCACCAAAGCCCCATACACTACCCACCATTGCGACCTGTACGCTCTCGTTGGTTGGCCCTCGCTTCATAATCGTTGCCAAACCCACTGGCTACAGGTTATCTACAAGTCTCTGCTAGGTAAAGCCCCGCCTTATCTCAGCTTACTGGTCACCATAGCAGCACCCACTCGTAGCACGCGCTCCAGCAGGTATATCTCATTGGTCACCCCCCAAAGCCAATTCCTCCTTTGGTCGTCTTTCCTTCCAGTTCTCTGCTGCCAATGACTGGAACGAACTGCAAAAATCTCTGAAGCTGGAGACTCATAACTCCCTCACTAGCTTTAAGCACCAGCTGTCAGAGCAGTTCACAGATCACTGCACCTGTACATAGCCCATCTGTAAACAGCCCATCTATCTACCTACCTCATCCCCATACTGTATTTATTTATTTATCTTGCTCCTTTGCACCCCAGTATCTCTACTTGCACATTCATCTACTTGCACATTCATCTTCTGCACATCTACCATTCCAGTGTTTAATTGCTATATTATAATTACTTCGCCACCATGGCCTATTTATTGCCTTAACTTACCTCATTTGCACTCACTGTATATAGACTTTTTGTTTTCTTTTGTTCTACTGTATTATTGACTATGTTTTGTTTATTCCATGTGTAACTCATTTGTTGTATGTGTCGAATTGCTATGCTTTATCTTGGCCAGGTCGCAGTTGTAAATGAGAACTTGTTCTCAACTAGCCTACCTGGTTAAATAAAGGTAAAATAAAAAAATGGAAGGTACACAGTGGGAGGGGCTTGGTGTCTGTGTGAGATGGGAGGTACATTTTTTTTTAAGCATGTTGATTCTTGTGATACAGGCATTTGGAACATTGTGCTAAAACAAATTAATTTGATATATCGCCCAGCCCTACACAAACCTGTTGTTACTGAAAAATACTGTCAGCTGTAACTGTTAAAACAGTGTACAGTAAGTTTGCATTTGAAATGATTTTGATTTGATATGAAAGTAGAGGGATTTATGTTTCTAGAATTACCGCAATTGAGAATTGTTTCACGTTTTAGATGGAGTTTTTGGCTATCAGAGCCAGTTCACCTTTAAACAGAAGATGGAAGGTCCTTGGACTATAACGAGTTAGGCTCCTTTAATCAATTATTGGGCTACCCTAATGCCTCTCTCACTACATCACACCTGAACACCAAGTCATACTGTCCTGTCAGCAACTGACCCGGAGGTCACTGATGGTTGGTAATACATGGGTGTAGAGAGCATAACTTGGGGAACCCTGCTCTTTCTGAGCAAAAAAATTATCTATATCGGTGCATCACTAATACAAATATTACATTTTTTTGCCAATTCCGATATCTGATTTTTCTTGCAAAAAAAAAACCTGATACCGATATTTACAATTTTAGTTGCCTTTTTAAGCGTTCTTGTACAGTTAAATAGTTAACACGCACACGGACGCAGATTTCTTTCTACAGCTTTGACAGTGCTACTGTATCTTTTTAGACACGCAAAAACCCAAACGGCGTTCCATAGTATGTATGTCGTGAAGCTAATAGCAGTGACGCTATTATTGTGTAACTCCGGTAGGGCAACATCCGAAAAATAGCGCACTTGGTCATTTGTACTGGTGCTCGACCAGTCGGTGAAAGCCAACATCACCCATGACAGAGAACGGCTGATTGTCAAGGGGAATGAATTCCATTATCTTGGCTTTAATGGATTTTGCCTTTGAGTTGCCTCGCTGAAATTGTCTTACTCTTTCAAATGACTGCTCGATGTTGGTATTTTTAGCTAATATCAGCCAATTCCGATATGTTCACCAATTATATTGTGCTTCCCTAATTTTTATTATTATTATTGTTGGGCGTAAGACTGTAAAAATACCAGCAAATCTGTTCCAGAGTATTCCCACACATAATAGAGATACTGTATGTGATCATATACAAATGTAAGCAAGGTTTGAAATGAATGTTTTAATTCGGATATTATATCTGTTTGGGCCTCTTGCAGTCAATCTGCAGTCTACAAATTATTTGTAGTTATAGTCTGGCCCCCTGACCATCCCCTCTAATGTTTTTCCCCACGGCTGAATGTAGTTGGTGAACCCTAGCATAGAGGAAACCTAACATGGCTGAATGTAGTTGGTGAACCCTAGCATAGAGGAAACCTAACATGGCTGAATGTAGTTGGTAAACCCTAGCATAGAGGAAACCTAACATGGCTGAAACAACAGAGTCATGACCCTCCTATGTTCATCTCTATCTCCACCATTGTATAATGTTATCTTGTTGTGTAGTAGTGTCTGCCTGGTGATGACGACATGTGTTTGTGCAGCACACACGGTTTGTTCAGGAGTGTAAGGACGCGGAGCCGGAAGTGCTGTTTATAGGAGACTCCATGGTGCAGCTAATGCAGCAGTACGAGGTGAGAGAGGACAGCTGCCTGTGTATACATACTGTGTTATATCACTTAGAATCCTGTGTGTGTTCACCTCACTGCATGTGTTAGTTGTTTTTCTTTGTGCTATGACCCTGGTGTTTTTCATAACTACAACTAAGTTAAAATAAATTAAACAAAAACAGTCAGTTTGGACACACCTACTCATTCAAGGGGTTTTCTTTATTTTTACTACATTGTAGAATAATAGTGAAGACATCAAAACTATGAAATGACACATGGAATCATGTAGTAAGCAAAAAAGTGTTAAACAAATCAAAATATATTTTACATTCTTCAAAGTAGCCACCCTTTGCCTTGAGAGCTTTGCACACTCTTGGTATTCTCTCAACCAGCTTCATTAGGTAGTCACCTGGAATGCATTTCAATTAACTGGTGTGCCTTGTTAAAAGTTCATTTGTGGAATTTCTTTCCTTAATGCGTTTGAGCCAATCAGTTGTGTGACAAGGTAGCCCTATTTGGTAAAAGACCAAGACCATATTATGGCAAGAATCTGGATAATCTGGAAAATTTCAAGATTCTTCAGGTGCAGTCACAAAAGCCATCAAGCGCTATAATGAAACTGGCTCTCATGAGGACCGCCATAGGAAAGGAAGACCCAGAGTTACCTCTGCTGCAGAGGATATGTTCATTAGAGTTAAATGCACCTCAGATTGCAGCCCAAATAAATGCTTCACAGAGTTCAAGTAACAGATACATCTCAACATCAACTATTCAAAGGAGACTGCATGAATCAGGCCTTCATGGTCGAATTGCTGCAAAGAAACCACCACTAAAGGACACCAATAAGAAGAAGATACTTGCTTGGGTCAAGAAACACGAGCAATGGACATTAGATGGGTGGAAAACTATACTTTGGTCCAAATTTGAGATTTTTGGTTCCAACCGCCGTGTCTTTGTGAGATGCAGAGTAGGTGAACGGATGATCTCCACATGTGTGGTTCCCACCGTGAAGCATGGAGGAGGAGGTGTGATGGTGCTCTACTGGTGACACTAGGGATTTATTTAGAATTCAAGACACACTTAACCAGCATAGCTACAATAGCGTTCTGCAGCGATATGCCATCCCATCTGGTTTTCACTTACTGGGACTATCATTTGTTTTTCCACAGGAGAATGACCCAACACACCTCCAGGCTGTGTAAGGGGTATTTGACCAAGAAGGAAGGTGATGGAGTGCAGCATCAGATGACCTGACCATAACTCAATTTAGATGGTTTGGATTAAGTTGAACCACATAGTGAAGGAAAGCAGCCAACAAGTGCTGAGCATACTCCAAGACTGTTGGAAAAGCATTCCATGTGAAGCTGGTTGAGAGAATGCCAGGAGTGTGCAAAGCTGTCATAAAGGCAATGGGTGGCTACTCTGAAGAATCTAAAATATATTTGGATTTGTTCCAACACTTAAATATTTTTTTTTTTTTTTAAGTTTTATTACTACATGATTCCATGTGTTAGTTCATAGTTTTGATGTCTTCACTATTATTCTACAATGTAAAAAATAAAGAAGAACCCTTGAATGGCCGGCTGGGATGTCCTTGTCCCATCGCACTCTAGCGACTCCTGTGGTGGTCCGGGAACATGCACGCTGACACGGTCGCCAGGTGTACAGTGTTTCCTCCAACACATTGGTGCGACTGGCTTCCGGGTTAAGAGGGCATTTTATCAAGAAGCAGTGCGGCTTGGTTGAGTCGTGTTTCAGAGGACGCACGGCTCACGACTTTTGCCTCTCCCGAGTCCGTTCAGGAGTTGCAGCGATGAGGCAAGACTAACTACCAATTTGGATACCATGAAATTGGGGAGAAAAACGTAAAATGTGAGCTCTATGGCAAAATGTGCAGAATTGCAGGAAATTCACTTTAAAACTGCAAACATTTCTCCTACACTGCCAGGATGGGGGCTTCTAAAATGTTCTCTAAAATTCAGACTGGCTGACCAAACCTATAGCCACACCCTTTTTGTTCCAGAAAAAACCCTGTGTGTGTCCACAGATCTGGCGGGAGCTTTTCTCTCCACTGCACGCGCTGAACTTTGGAATCGGGGGAGACACCACCTGTAATGTGCTGTGGAGGCTGCAGAATGGAGAACTGGACAACATCAGGCCCAAGGTGAGATTCAACTGGGCCAGCACAGGCCCTGAGAGGGAAAAGGGCACAGCACAGGCCCTGAGAGGGAAAAGGGCACAGCACAGGCCCTGAGAGGGAAAAGGGCACAGCACAGGCCCTGAGAGGGAAAAGGGCACAGCACAGGCCCTGAGAGGGAAAAGGGCACAGCACAGGCCCTGAGAGGGAAAAGGGCACAGCACAGGTGGACAGTTTTGGTCCTGTAATGCTTTTCATCCAGATCAGAACACCTAATCAATACCTCGTTGGTCCCCTCCAGGTGACGGTGGTGTGGGTAGGAACCAACAATCACGAGCACTCAGCTGAGCAAGTTGCAGGGGGAATCCTTGCCATTGCACAGCTGCTCACCTCCCGTCTTCCTAAGACTAAGGTTGTTGTTCTGGTAAGTGAAGGTTTTCATTTTTTTGTCTACAGTGTATCTGGAGTATAACATTTCAATCTCATGCAGTGTTTGCATTCAGAAAGTTTGCATTATCACCTCGGTGTCAATACTATATGAGCATGTATATTAGAATCAGGGTTGGGCTCAATTCAGAATTTAATTGAGGATGCTTCATATATTCAATTTTTTTTCGATTTTGTTGAATTGATACAGGATACAGATATGCAATTTGAGTGTGAATTTAAGGAAATAATTGATTTCAGTGAAATTCAATGAAATTAAAATGCAATTTCTATTGGAGTCATATTTGAATATACATATTTTACATAACATCAAACATGTTGTTATATAAATGCATATAAAATATTGTTGAAACAATAGATTTTCAGGGCAAACTCTTAAAATGAATAATCGAGCAAAACATTTACATTTGAGTCATTTAGCAGACGCTCTTATCCAGAGCGACGTACAGCAGTGATTTCATGCATTTAAAAAAATATATATTTTTGTTATATACACTTCCGTTCAAAAGTTTGGTGTCACTTAGAAATGTCCTTGTTTTTGCAAGAAAAACACTTTTTGTTCATTTAAAATATTATATTGATCAGAAATACAGTGCAGACATTAATGTTGTAAAGATTTTTAATGGAATATCTACATAGGCGTACAGAGGCCCATTATCAGCAACCATCACTCCTGTGTTCCAATGGCACGTTGTGTTAGCTAATCCAGGTTGATCATTTTAAAAGGCTAATTGATCATTAGAAAACCCTTTTTTCCAATTATGTTAGCACAGCTGAAAACTGTTGTCCTGATTTTGAAGAAGCAATAAAACTGGCCTTCTTTAGACTAGTGGAGTATTTGGAGCATCACCATTTGTGGGTTCGATTACAGGCTCAAAATAGCCAGACACAAAGAACTTTCTTCTGAAACTCGTCAGTCTATTCTTGTTCTGAGAAATGATGGCTATTCCATGTGAGAAATTGCCAAGAAACTGAAGATCTCATACAACGCTGTGTACTACTCCCTTCACAGGACAGTGCAAACTGGCTCTGAATTCTGAATTGTGCCCAACCCTGATTTAGGATGTATGCGTTTACAGATGTTTGTCCTTTTAGTAACTAACCCCTTCTGTCTGTACATCTCAGGGTCTGTTGGCGCGGGGAGATGGGCCCAACCCGCTGCGGGAGAAGAACGCGGCGGTGAATGGCTTCCTGCGCTCCTGGCTGCCGCGGCTGGGCCAGGCCCAGTTCCTGGACGTGGGGGTGGGATTTGTGCACTCTGACGGGACCATCTCCACACGGGACATGTTTGATTTCCTGCACCTGACGGCGGCGGGCTACCGGGCCATCGCCAAGCCCCTCAGTGACCTGCTGCTGCAGATACTGGATGAGACGCCTGAGGAGAAGAGGGCCTCACTGGTCTGAGGGCCACACACCTACACAGCCAGGGACATGCTTCACTGACTCACTCCTTCTGTTGGGGAGTAGCTGGAAGTTTCCCCTAACCATTATTCCAGGATCTGGTCCTAGATCTGTGGTTTAGGGGTGACTTCTACCTGGAGTCTCTACTGGGAACAGGGGAGGGGGGATAGTCAGGGGTGAGGCATGCTCCTGTCTGGGGAAGGGGTCAGATCAAGATATGTCACTCACATGAGGGGGCTGGGCCAAGCAGAGAGAATGGGCACTCTCATGTGAGTGGATCTGAAACTGCAGGAGGGAGAGTGCATGGGATCATGTGCATGTGTGCGGGGTGACTGTGTGGCGAGAGTCAACAACTTCCAGAGAGAGATAGATAGATAGATAGATATATATATATACGTACATGCTGTAGCAGCAACAGTAGCACTTGCGGTCAGAGAGATCTGATAGTGGGAGAATAGAGAGAGAGAGGGGGGACATTTCTGAAGTACACCTGCACAAGCATTATAGAGAGGCCAATGGCACACATGCATAGTCCCCAAAAGAAACACACAGACACTGTAGTAGACTGTAAAAGGTCAGTTTTGCCATATGAAATGTAAAGTAGCTTCCTACTCGGTCACAGCTTAGCTGCACAGTAATAAGCACTTCTATGCGTTCTCTCTCAGAAATCAGTTTGAGTTGGCTCCATATGCCCTAAGCTCTTAATCTCCATCTGAGGACCAACTGCGAAATCTTCTCTCCTCCCCCTCTCTCTGCTTTGATACACACACACAGCGGTGAAGTCAAGCTATCTTCCCATAACAGCCTTCTGCCATACACACACTGTCAGACACTGTCTCTCTTACACATAGAAAAAAACTGTGTAACTAAAATCCCTGCGCTTTCTCTCTCTCTCCTGCTCACTCTCTCGCCGCTCTTCATTTCTGTCCTTATTTTGTCTTGTGTAGTATACAGAACCCCCACCCAGCCCTGGCCACACTACCACCTGCCTCCTAACACATGACATTGTCGCAGGACGACTTAAACAGTAGCATCATGATAAAGCTATTGACACACAACATTGATTGAATTACTAGTCTACTACACTAAAAACCAACCACAGGTCACATAGAGAATGTCATGTGTTTGACCTTTCAACCCTGTTTCCTGGTGCAGTTGAACTGAAGTGGTTAGAGGTCTTCTTGCTGAGCATCGACTGCTCTCATGTTATAACTGTCTACACGTATTCTTCTTGCGCTCTGTTGATCTACATTCTGTATAAGCGTGTGTGTGTGTGAACATAGCTGGAGGTTAGAAGTGTGTATGTCACTTATGTTTGAGTCTGTGCATTGGTTGTATGACTGTTTAGAAATGGCCCATTTGTATATAATACATATATATGTGTGTGTGTGTGTGTGTGTGTGTGTGTGTGAAGCTTGGATAGATGGCCTTGTGTTGCGAATGTGGCAGTGTTTGTAAGAGAATGACCATTAGTGAGCATCTGTATTTGGTGCAAACCGTGCACTATATCTGGCTTATTGTCACATGCTGAAAAGACGCCGCATTCCAATAAAGGACCATGGATGTACATCATTTGTGGTGTTGCTTCATTTCAGTTGTATTTAAGGTGTAAATGTGGAGAAAAGGTATAATATCATCAAGGTCTGTGATTAACAGATTAGTATCTGTGATTGTCACTGCATAATTAACTTGCAGGAGTCCCATTTAACCTCTAGAGGGAGCTCTTATGTGCGCTCTCTCCAAGTGGGACAGACCTCTTACTGTCAATGGGACAGTCACTGATGGCTTGTGTCAGTAAATTACTTCCTTTCCAAGGCTATTGGATAGGAAGCGTCAAGCAAACGCTTGCACAATTTGTGGTAAAACTGTTACGAAGGTAAGTAAATCTGGTAATTATCAGTGATATTGTGAGGGAGAGAAGAGGGTTGTCTTGAATAAACCCCCTCCCTTATCCCTGGCTGACAATTACGAGTTACCTGTCGGATATCTCTGCTTCTATGGTGTGGTGGTAGATTGAATCATTTATGATGAAACAGTTACTAAGGCTCACAACACAAATTGTAAAAAATAGAGGATAAAGGTAGTCAAGTTGAAGAAATAAATTAAATAGCTTGTTGCCAAAACTATTATATTGATGTCCATTAATGCACATCAGCAATAGAACGAGGATTCACTTTGACTAGAAGTTAATAATACCATTCAGATTACTGCAACAATAGGAAGACATCCATTTCTGTTTTACTGTAACTAATAAATTGCTATGGCTAACCTGGTACTTGGAAGTCACTCCTCTGTCCCCTCACCACTGAAAGAAGAGGGGAGGAAGGTCAATGAGATATGGAGCATTATACAGTAGTCTGAGGTAAGACGGGACGTATAGGCTGTTGGTCAATTTCTTCAACACGATCAGGTCTATATTATCAAGCATACATTAGTAATGGAAAGGAAACAGACTTTGTTTTAAGTATTAAAATACTCCTTTTAGTAATACAATTGTAGGCAGAAGTTGATACAGAGTACAGTATAACAGTATATGATAGTTTCTCCCCAAGTTCTGCAGAATGTCCAAGACATCCTGTAACTCATACAGCCTCCCCAGTCCCCCTTACGTAACTTTCCCTAGCAACAACATTTTAATAAATCTAACCTCACCCTGACAGCAGGAACAATCTTATCAGCAAGTAAAAACTCAAGTGGGTTTGACCGAAACTTGACCTTTCATCACAAGTATAGAGTCATAACAATGTGAACGAGTGTAAGCATCTTCTGACAGGTGGCTGGTTTCATCAGGTCTGTTGCAGCCTTGTGTTCTCAGAAAACCAGATAACCACGGTGGGATCCAGACAGGAGGAGTCTGAATGTAGACGCCTTCAGATAGTGTCTGAAGGCCACAACACTCAAAACAGGTTTTAACACACACACAGAGGTCTCCTGAAGAGGAGACCTTACAGTTGATCATAACATCATTTATTAACCCTTTAAAAGGTATAAGGCCTTGGTTTAACCTTATTCGAGGCCTATGACAAAGCAGTGATACCAAGAAAACATATCCATGTTTCCACATCATCACCATGTTTAGACCCATGTACAGTTCAACACAACTCCCAGGGTACAGGGGGTATTGAGAGGTGGTGAGGGGAAACGAGAGGCAGAAGGTCAAGATGAGAAGAAGACAGAGGGAGGAGCATCCATTCACCAAGGAGGAGAGTAGTGTTTCAGATCTAGTCAGTGGTCCCTGAGGAGTACCATATTACATTAATGGTCCCTATTTAGCCAATCAATACTGTGTGTCAGACAGACTATGCCCGTGGCAAAACACATCTATGTTGCATGGTACAGTACACACTGGTGGGATAGGCCAATCACACAGGACAGATTAAATAGAAAAGGATCCAGCATACTTAGTGGGGTCCAGAATGATTGGATCCCTTGATAAAGATGAGCAAAAAAGACAGTAAAATAATGAATACAAATACTGAGTATACAAAACATTAAGAACAGATGCTCTTTCCATGACAGACTGACCAGGTGAATCCAGGTGAAAGCTATGACCCCTTATTGATGTCACCTGTGAAATTCACATCAATCAGTGTAGATGAAGGGGAGGAGACAGGTTAAAGAAGGAGTTTAAAGCCTTGAGACAATTGAGACATGGATTGTTTGTGTGCCATTCAGAGCGTGAATGGGCAAGACAAAATATTTATGTGCCTTTGAACAGGGTATGGTAGGAGGTGCCAGGTGCAACAATTTGTGTCAAGAACTACAACGCTGCAGGGTTTTTAACACAACAGTTTCCTGTGTGTATCAAGAATGATCCACCACCCAAAGGAAATCCAGCCAACTTAATTGTGGGAAGCATTTGAGTCAACATGGGCCAGCATCCGTGTGGAACGCTTTCAACACCTTGTAGAGTCCATACCCCACGTATTGAGGCTGTTCTGAGGGCAAAAGGGGTGGGGGGTGCAACTCAAAATCAGGAAGGTGTTCCTAATGTTTGGTATGCTAAAAAAAATAGAACACAAAAAAAATATTAATCCTAATACAATTTCTCAAAGAAAGAGATTTTAAGTCATTTTAAAAATCTAAAAATATCTATCAGTCAAAAGGATTGGATCTCCTGTTTTCAATACGCCAGCACCCTCACCTTGCGAGGATTACGACACTGAGCCTTTTTCTAAAATGCTAAACAAAATCTCTTTCTCTGGGCAATTGTACTAGAATAAAATAAACATTTCCATTTATTTAATAGAATACAATATAGCTCAGTATTTGTAATATTCATTTCATACGGTCTTTTTTGTTTATCTTTATCAAGAGATCCAATAATTCCAGACCCCACTGTAGGAACTTATCGGCAGTGGCCCCTGGAAATAAATATTGTGTGCACACTGGCCAGCTATTCGATTAGGCTGTCAAGAGAGACTACCATGAACTGAAATGGCAAAGAATGAATGTGCCAACTGAATGCATGCCGGTACTCATCAACCCACCAGAAAGAAAACCCATTGACCCAAAAGGAAAGATTACTGTTTATGGGACAGGAGGGACAAGGTTTGCAACATGTTGCTATGTGGGATAAGGGATGCACTGCTCTGGCTGAGTTACAGCATGCCTCCAGTTTACTGCTTATGGGGACGTATAGTTAGCTGTATGTCCTGTGCCAGCGCAGCAATATCTTATCTGCTACAGTAGAACTGTCTTATCACACACTCCTAGTCTATGACTGCACACACACACACGCATTGTCTGAGGCATCATCAATGACTGGACACACACATGCTCGCACGCACTCACACACACACACACACACACACACACACACACACACACACACACACACACACACACACACACACACACACACACACACACACACACACACACACACACACACACACACACACACACACACACACACAGAGAGCTTTACTGAGAGCAAACTGGGGGTAGAGCCAGTCCACATGGTGTAGTGGCCAATAGGTTTATACAATCAATAGAGTTGGACTACCCTCAGCAGGGTCTCAGCAGGGTCGAACACAACAGGATGCTCTCGTTTTTTTGTGACAAGACTTCTGCTTATGGACGTTAACGTATACCTCACTGTTAACAAGGCAACAGTCCATCTTAACTCCTCCTCCACATTTACTGGATTGGCTGAACAGTGCAGAAGAGAATCTCACCCAAAACTTTTTCTCTCGTCAGGAACAGAAAGAAGAAACGAAGCTCAGGCGTTTCTTTTACGCCTTAGGGTTTTAGAGTCAATGATCTAATGGCCCTTTGATGGCTTTATGGGTGACACACACAGTAGCAATCACAATCACACGGTGTTGCAATCTACTGCAGAGATAGCCTGCAGAGTTCTGTTCTACTATCCAGGTCTGCACCCAAACAATTTGAACTTCTACTTTTAAAAATCCATCTCTCCAAAAACAAGTCTCTCACCGTTGCCGCCTGCTATAGACCACCCTCTGCCCCCAGCTGTGCTCTGGATACCATATGTGAACTGATTGCCCCCCATCTATCTTCAGAGCTCGTGCTGCTAGGTGACCTAAACTGTGACATACTTAACACCCCGGCCTTCCTACAATCTAAGCTTGATGCCCTCAATCTCACACAAATTATCAATGAACCTACCAGGTACAACCCCAATGCCGTAAACACGGGCACCCTCATAGATATCATCCTAACCAACTTGCCCTCTAAATACACCTCTGCTGTTTTCAACCAAGATCTCAGCGATCACTGCCTCATTGCCTGCATCCGTCATGGGTCAGCGGTCAAACAACCTCCACTCATCACTATCAAACGCTCCCTGAAACACTTCAGCGAGTAGGCCTTTCTAATCGACCTGGCCCGGGTATCCTGGAAGGATATCGACCTCATCCCGTCAGCAGAGGATGCCTGGTTATTTTTTTTAAATGCCTTCCTCGCCATCTTAAATAAGCATGCCCCATTCAAGAAATTTAGAACCAGGAACAGATATAGCCCTTGGTTCTCTCCAGACCTGACTGCCCTTAACCAACACAAAACCATCCTGTGGCGTTCTGCATTAGCATCGAACAGCCCCCGTGAAATGCAACTTTTTAGGGAAGTTAGAAACCAATATACACAGGCAGTTAGAAAAGCCAAGGCTAGCTTTTTCAAGCAGAAATTTGCTTCCTGCAACACAAACTCAAAAAAGTTCTGGGATATTGTAAAGTCCATGGAGAATAAGAGCACCTCCTCCCAGCTGCCCACTGCACTGAGGATAGGAAACTCTGTCACCACCGATAAATCCACTATAATTGAGAATTTCAATAAGCATTTTACTACAGCTGGCCACGCTTTCCACCTGGCCACCCCTACCCCGGTCAACAGCACTGCACCCCCCACAGCAACTCACCCAAGCCTTCCTCATTTCTCCTTCTCCCAAATCCAGTCAGCTGATATTCTGAAAGAGCTGCAAAGTCTGGACCCCCACAAATCAGCCGGGCTAGACAATCTGGACCCTTTCTTTCTAAAATGATCTGCCGAAATTGTTGCAACCCCTATTACTAGCCTGTTCAACCTCTCTTTCGTGTCGTCTGAGATTCCCAAAGATTGGAAAGCAGCTGCGGTCATCCCCCTCTTTAAAGGGGGGGATACTCTTGACCCAAACTGCTACAGACCTATATCTATCCTACCCTGCCTTTCTAAGGTCTTCGAAAGCCAAGTTAACAAACAGATCACCGACCATTTCGAATCCCACCGTACCTTCTCTGCTATGCAATCTGGTTTCAGAGCTGGTCATGGGTGCACCTCAGCCACGCTCAAGGTCCTAAATGATATCTTAACCGCCATCGATAAGAAACAGTACTGTGCAGCCGTATTCATTGACCTGGCCAAAGCTTTCGACTCTGTCAATCACCACATCCTCATCGGCAGACTCAACAGCCTTGGTTTCTCAAATGATTGCCTCGACTGGTTCACCAACTACTTCTCCGACAGAGTTCAGTGTGTCAAATCTGAGGGCCTGTTGTCCGGGCCTCTGGCAGTCTCTATGGGGGTGCCACAGGGTTCAATTCTTGGGCCGACTCTCTTCTCTGTATATATCAATGATGTCGCTCTTGCTGCTGGTGAGTCTCTGATCCACCTCTACGCAGACGACACCATTCTGTATACTTCTGGCCCATCTTTGGACACTGTGTTAACAACCCTCCAGACGAGCTTCAATGCCATACAACTCTCCTTCCGTGGCCTACAACTGCTCTTAAATACAAGTAAAACTAAATGCATGCTCTTCAACCGATCACTGCCTGCACCTGCTAGCCCATCTATCATCACTACTCTGGACGGCTCTGACTTAGAATATGTGGACAACTACAAATACCTAGGTGCCTGGTTAGACTGTAAACTCTCCTTCCAGACTCACATAAAACATCTCCAATCCAAAGTTAAACCTAGAATTGGCTTCCTATTTCGCAACAAAGCATCCTTCACTCATGCTGCCAAACATACCCTCGTAAAACTGACCATCTTACCGATCCTCAACTTTGGCGATGTCATTTACAAAATAGTCTGCAACACCTTACTCAACAAATTGGATGCAGTCTATCACAGTGCCATCCGTTTTTTTCACCAAAGCCCAATATACTACCCACCACTGCGACCTGTACTCTCTCGTTGGCTGGCCCTCGCTTCATACTCGTCGCCAAACCCACTGGCTCCAGGTCATCTACAAGACCCTGCTAGGTAAAGCCCCGCCTTATCTCAGCTCACTGGTCACCATAGCTGCACCCACCCGTAGCATGCGTTCCAGCAGGTATATCTCACTTGTCACCCCCAAAGCCAATTCCTCCTTTGGCCGCCTCTCCTTCCAATTCTCTGCTGCCAATGACTGGAACGAACTACAAAAATCTCTGAAATTGGAAACACTTATCTCCCTCACTAGCTTTAAGCACCAGCTGTCAGAGCAGCTCACATATCACTGCACCTGTACATAGCCCATCTATAAATAGCCCGAACAACTACCTCTTCCCCTACTGTATTTATTTATTTTGCTCCTTTGCACCCCAGTATTTCTACTTTGCACACTCATCTACTGTCAAATCTACCATTCCAGTGTTTTAATTGCTATATTGTATTTACTTCGCCACCATGGCCTATTTATTGCCTTTACCTCCCTTATCTCACCTCATTTGCTCACATTGTATATAGACTTATTTTTCTACTGTATTATTGACTGTATGTTTGTTTTACTCCATGTGTAACTCTGTGTTGTTATATGTGTCGAACTGCTTTGCTTTATCTTGGCCAGGTCGCAGTTGTAAATGAGAACTTGTTCTCAACTTGCCTACCTGGTTAAATAAAGGTGAAATAAAAATAAAATAAATAAAATGAAAAGGCCACAGTGGACAGATAGCCACTAGTGGCTACTTCTGGTCTCATTGTCAATAGGATGATGCAAATATCAAATGATATGACAAGTTTCCTATCCAGTTGGATTACATAACCATTTACATATACTTAAACATGCTATATATGGATCTAACAAATATTCTTTATGATGACTGGTGTGATGTTCAACATTGGGGCATATAGGGATATTTAATATATCCAGTTATATATGTAAAGTATGTCATTATTAATGTTTACAATTGATGTACTTAGATTGCACGTGCCAGAAACACATTGTCGAAGTCTTTCCAGAAAAAGACTTCAACATTCAGATGACTGATAGTAACCTCAGTTCCTGCACCGTATGGTGGTAACATTAGGTAAACCCAGTAACCCACACATGTACATGTTTGCCTGTTTGCTCATAAAAGTGTACTTTGTAAAAAAACATCTCCCCTCCTCTTCCTTCTTAGTTTCTGACCCTTGGACGTGCTCCTACAGTTGGATTGAGGGGCTGAGGTCCATGCCCGAGACAGCACACACACACATCTGATCAGGGACCATACCCATTTACATTTACGTAATTTAGCAGACGCTCTTATCAAGAGCGACTTACAAATTGGTGCATTCACCTTATGATATCCAGTGGAACAACCACTTTACAATAGTGCATCTATATCTTTTTGGGGGGAGGGTTAGAAGGATTACTTAATCCTAACCCAGATATTCCTTAAAGAGGTGGGGTTTCAGGTGTCTCCGGAAGGTGGTGATTGACTCCGCTGTCCTGGCGTCGTGAGGGAGCTTGTTCCACCATTGGGGTGCCAGAGCAGCGAACAGTTTTGACTGGGCTGAGTGGGAACTGTGCTTCCGCAGAGGTAGGGAGGCGAGCAGGCCAGAGGTGGATGAACGCAGTGCCCTTGTTTGGGTGTAGGGCCTGATCAGAGCCTGAAGGTACGGAGGTGCCGTTCCCCTCACAGCTCCGTAGGCAAGCACCAT